>NW_009227957.1:0-36367 GCF_000690835.1 Fulmarus glacialis | reverse complement strand
GGGCCCTCCGCTGGCGGGGCCCCGCCTCAGGCCGCCCGAACTTCGGGTTTTCTGTATCTGTTAAAATACGATGTAGATCCTCGAGTCCCCGGTGAGGAGGCCCTTTGTACAGTGCTGTCAAACAGCCAGGTGTTCTAGAAAACCCGTTTTGAGGTAAATTGTAATCGGCCTACAGCCCAAGTACCCGGTGTGTTTGCTGATCATTCGCAAGGAACAACAGGAGAAAAATAACGTCGGTGATTTAGGCAACTGCGTACCAATTCTGTAGAGGTCAAGTGTTATTTTTTCAGAATAAACAAAATCAAATGTAATTTAGGCAAAGGGAATGCATTTTACTAAGAAAATAGAAGACCAGAACACACATTTCAATAGAGTTACAACATTATAAAGGAGAAAAAACCCCAATCAGTTCACATTTAAATACAATTTTAGCTTCAGCTGAGCAATGACCCCCCCCAGGTAAAGTCAACCCCGGACAGCTAGAACTGTTCTCACAAGCACTCCAGCAGACTTACGTTTATTCGTGTAAGTAGGTATGTTTAAGATAGAAATAAATGTAAATTATTTTGACATTTTATTTCTTGACACGCTGGCCTACTATGTTTGTGTAGTCCTAAAAGTATTTTTATTTCCATTTTCATTAGAAAGGAACTACTTAAAGGATGAATAAGTCAAAGGTACTCGGAGAGTTCAGTTCAATCCAGCGCCCACTTCAGGTGCGGGGAATATAAGCGCACACTGTAGGGTTCCTGCCCCGCAAGCAAAACGTCCGATGTGAGAGAGCTTTTTACATGAGCTGTAGCCATGGTCCACCGTGCCACCAGGTACCGGATTCCCCACGTACCATCTAGATGTTAGCTAGATGCTCCTCCGGAGAAGGCACGAGTAAGCTGCATCCCCACCGAGTGCTGCGATTCGGGAGGCGATGGCAGGAAGCAGAGGTCTAAAGCGTGCTGAATTTTCATCGTGGTTCACCCAGAACATCTGCAGGCTTTTTGATACCATGGTAATGTGTATTTTGGGAGTAGGTAGGTAGGTCAAGGTAGATCCATACAGAATTAGATGTCCCTTCACCAGCGGCAATGGAATTACATTGCTCAAATTCAGCTGTCAAGTGGGTGCAATTAGAGCTTTGCTCTAGATTTTCTCCTTGCTCCAGTATTCAATGTAACACCAGTCCCTGCCTATTACGTACGGCTGTTATGAAACAGGATAGCAGTACGCATCATCTTGAAAATAGTCCAAAAACGACAGTGGTTTTCTTAAACTCAGGAATAGCACTTATAGCTGAGACAGAAAGGGAGTCCAAACTGTACTTTTCTTACAGTCCGATCTGAGCGTCTCGTAGATACCTTTATGCAAGTAACAGAGGTGCTCAAATCTGCACCTTTGAAGTCAAGGAGAGCCGGAGCAAGTGAAAGAAGACAACTTGGATTTACTTAGTCAGCTGAACTAAAATTCACAGTTGTAGCTGTACAATAGTGATCCCCACACTCTCCTACAGGAGTAGTCACGAAACAGTGCTGCTAATGAAAAACTAAAAGGTGTATCACTCACCTTTACAGTCACTACCACTTGTGACAAAGGGTTACCTTACCCCCTCCTGCAAAACAGCGTGCTGGAAAAAAACAGTACGAAGACACGCACCTACCACAGGAAACCTGTTAAACACCGATTTGCATGTGAAGTGTTGCTTTGTTTTAGGCTTGGAAAACAAACACATCATCATGAAACACCACTGTTCACAAACATAACCAAGAACTTATTCGAGGAGTCACGTTTGGGTTTTAAAATCTATCAGCCACAACATTTTAACAGTCTTCCTCTACATGTCAATTGCTGGCACGCGGGCATACGCTTCAGGAACATACAAATCTTTTTAACATCTTTGAAGAAGAACACACAGATTTCATAAAAAAAGGCTGCGTTCCCTTAGCTACCCTTCTCCCTCCCCTAGACGTTTCTATACATTGCTGCCAAGAGGCTCAGTCCTGCTCCTGTTGATTTTAAGGAAGCAAGTCTTGGACCAGTCCTGGAAAAGACTGAGCTACTGACCTCAGTGGGAGTTTCTGATCCTCTCAGAAGTGTTCTGTACATCCAGAATAGCATCCTCACAGAAGAGACATGAAAGACAGACTTCCATACCATTCAGAGGGCAAAAGTCACCAGAGCTGTGTGAAGAGCTAGAATACTAGTCATCCTTTAGGTGATACATTTTTGTAAAGAACAGTGTAAGCTTAACTTACGCTATATGCTAATGCTGTAAGTTACAGCATTACAAAATGCATGCTGGTGACAACTTTTTCCCTTTGCATACTGTGTAAGAGAATTTTCTGTATAAAGATCGGTAAATGCTTTTGAATAAGCCAGCAAACAGAAAAAAAATCAGGTTAAGTAGAATACAAAAAAGGATATTGTGGTTCCTTACTGAGCGGCAAGATTAGCAGTTGTAACTAATTCAAAGATTAATTAGATCTGAAGAATACACAAAACCAAAGATGAATCTATATGTTTTACAAAAAAAAATCTGAAAAAGATCAAAGGGAGAGTGAAATGCACTTAAAACTTTGTGAGCTGACATGTTACCTGTTGCTAACGGAAAACAATGGCTACACATTAAAGGTAAAATTCCACCATGTCTATATTGCAAGCTATAGATGATCCACATAACCTGATTAAACGATGTCCACGGGTGCCTATGCATAGATGAAGTCTAACTGGTACCACTTAGTTGCCGTAACTGGGACAGATTAGAGAGACACAGTCAGGCCTTCTCTACTCTAGAGCTCCGACACATCTGCAGCCCCATCAGGGCAGGGCTGTATTGTCACTGGAGCCTCCGAGCCAGTTAAAGACTGTTTTTTCCTCACCTGTGCAGTGGGATTTCCAGAAAAATTATGCAGGAACATTTGTACTTGGGAAAATCCCACACTGGCCAGTTCTGAACAATCCCTCTTGGCATCTGCTTAAAGACAGCAGGGAGCCCGTGCCAGGAAGGGAAAGGACTGCACTTCACGGAACAAGCATCTTCCCTCGGCTTGACAGCAGCCACTGCACATTTCTGGCACGGTACCTCCCACTGGGAACCGAAAACACTCTTGCCCAAAGCAAGACTCCAGCTGCATGCAGGTAATGCTATTTTCCCAAGCGCCAGGTTTTCCTGAGTACTATCAATGCCCACTGATTATGAACCATGACTGCACTTCTTGCCTGAAAAAAAAATAATCAGACTGAATAGACGGATGCAGATCTTTATTTTGTAAGACAGAGCCATATTTATGGACCGATTGCTCTGCCTCTGTGATCATTATCAGCCGGGACACAAGATCAGTGCATGGGATATTTTTGTTACTCGTCTGCCTAATTAGTACGTTGGCAGAAGTGAGGAAGCGTGCGTTCCCAATATACTTGAATCCAATGATGCAGAACTCCACTGACACACTACCACAGGCTTCTGCTAGAGTTGAATTTTCAGAAGGTAAAAATAATTTGTACACTAAATAAATAATTTTTTAGTAAGATCACAAATTTAAATACAATAAAAACCACGCATAGCAAAAATAGATGAAAAAAGAATTCTTTGTAAAAACATCATATGTGTGTGTTGGTCTTTTTTGTACATATACTTACACATACAAGTTGCAAACCACGTACGTCGCCCAACTCGGCAACGTAGCATTTCGAGCCCCACCAGACAGCACTTTACCACAGTTTGAATAGGCAGTCTTCTCCCCACATCACTATTTTCTGTGTTTATATAATCAGTCTTCTTTCCTCACTTAGGTAAAGCCTCCCCAAAGTTTACTGTTCTTTTTATCTAATACACAAACATAATTTTAAAATCAGATACTAGGCAGTAAGTGACAGAAACCATGTCCAAGGGGATACAGAGACTATTTTCCCTGTTCTATTCTGGACCAGTCTATGGAGACTGCACTTTCCAATATGAATGAGGATATGAGAGAGGTGCTTGCCATGGGTAAATCCCAAGCAAGCTTTACTTCATCTCTTTGGATTTCGGCTTCAAGTTTGGCAGTATAGCCCTTTTACATCTATCTTTTTTTTTATTCTTGTCCTTTTTTGCCTTGATGCAGCAAACTATGGAACAGCGTATTATCTTTATTTCTGTTCCTGACATACCATTGTTCTTGTTACAGCGACCAGATTTAGAGCAGTCACAGACTGTAACTATCACTGTGTGTCCTTGCCTGCTAATACAAAGTAATGGAGGGCACTCAAACCGGATAGGAACAAAATGAAAAGGAATGCACATTGTGGTGTCTGTATCAAATGTGCAGTACTATTCATTGCAAGGAAAAATTCAACTCGCAGTTTTTGTTTTTACACAAAAAACCTGACAAATTAAACCTGTAAACTGAGTGAGGAAGATGAAGTGACCAACTTAGAGCTTCTAAGCGTTAGATCTTTCGAGTCCTGTAACCAAACTGAATTGAATATACTGGAGTGAGACCACAAGAAACATTCAGTCAAACGTCTGTAAACGTGCGTGTCAATAGCTGCCTGTAACACTTTCTGTTCCAGCTTCATCAGCTGCGTGGGGGAGCGTTGTTCCAAGTGGAAAGTGAGTCCACCTAGGAGTTTTTGAGTCAGTGATGTCATGAAAACACCACACGCAAGTCTTTTTGTGAGAACAAGGGTATGCAAGGGAGAAAACAATTTAGCTTAGAAGAAACAGAACCTTGAAAAAATTAACAAGCGAAACAAAAATCCTCTGCTACATTATCTTGGGAGTCCACTGCAGAAAATCTCCTTGTAAAATCTCTAAAAGATTTCCGTAAATTACTTCAGATCCTGCCTTTATGTGATAGAATTTATTATGCAACAGCGTAGCTTTGTTTTTAAAAGCTATTAAGTGATTAATATTATTTTCAGGCTTTCCAAGGATAATTTTAGCTAGTTTACGTTTTTCCTGATGAAAGATTTCACACAATGATGAAAACACGAAATGCAAACATTGCTGCAGATTCCACATGTGCACACCATGCTGCTCCTCAAAGCACATTCAAAGAAACAGAGCAGCCAATGCCACAAGGAAGTCTGGACATGGCATCTTTAAACATCGGACAAAACAGAAAGACCATTAGACTGTAAAATTTGTCTTAAGCTGTCCTTTTTTTTTTTTTTTTTTTTTTTGACAAATGCTCTCTGGTGATGTCACAGATAATGCAATGTGTCAACACTAGGACAATTAGAAGACTGATTATTAAAAGCAGAAATAAATCATTCTGGAAATCAGCAGTGATGAGAAAGCTATAGTTCATCACCAAACACATGTAGCTAAAACATTAATGGAATTCTTTAGTGTGGTGCTGGCTCAAAGCTAGAAACGCAATGTCACTATTTAAATTAATTTTGGAGAGCTCTCTCATTCCTGTGATGGATGCCATCATCCATACAGTTTATCAGGTACTTGGGAGAGTGGGGAGAAATCTACATCAAGTGAAAAACAGGGTAGAAGGGAAAAAAAGACAACAAAATGAGCGAAAATAAATTACAGGACTCAAAGATCATGATTTAAATTGGTCTGAAAAAGGGATCCCTGCAGAGTAGAAGATACTGCCTGAGGAGTACGATCTTCTGATGCATCAGTGAACCTTAGATTCAGGCCAGTCATACACATCTGGCATGAAGGATTCGTATTCGTAGGTCCAAACCTTTGATCGAATGTAATGGTTCTTGTCTGCAGGTTCAGGGTAATGGAAAGCCATGTTGTTTGCGTACAAAAATTCCATAACCTGAAAAGTTAAATCACCATGCAGTTTGTGCCTTTTACTAAATTCACATAACATCCACGCTTCCACTGCAATATGTTTAGGACTCACAAGCTGGATAAAGACAAACACCAAAGTCTTTTTACAATTCCTGAGTGCCTTACCAGGGATCTGAAAACTTAATTTCAGAAATCAAAGGAGAATAATTTTGGCCCATCATCACTGCCAAACTGAAGCATCCAACAAACCCAAGATTTTTATAAGTGTCTCTTATTAAAGGCACAAAGAATTGGGTATTTTGTGCCCAAGCACCTAGTGTTCAAGGGTCATACTGTGCAATTCAGGAGGTTAATGTACACATAAAACACTTTTAGTACAGTCCATTTTTTATGCTTCACACTCACCTTGACAGCAATATAAATAGAAACTTCCCTGATATTAGACAGTGGAGGATAAAGTCTTCCTTGTGCAAGTTCTTCATCGGTCAACTGTTCTGTCAACGCCTGAGTTAGAAAAATAAACAAGTTTTATTTACTGCATCCCAAATGGGATCAATAACATGCTAAAACACCCGAGAGAAACAAGTTGCAGTGTTCTTACTACTAGAGTGCTCCCAAAGCACTGGAATAAGGCAGTCAAAATCTCAAAATTCTCAAAGATCAACTCTGCAATCTGTGCCCATATCAGCAAATTCTGCTTGTAAGCATTTAGCAAACTAAGATCCTATTTTTTTGGAGGCTGGACTACCCATAACCATGAAAGTTGTAAGAGCACAATATGCCTGAAGGACTGCCCGTGTGTTTGGCCAGCTGATTCACTGGCTACTCCGATGTGGTAGGTGCTCCTGCTCCAGAGTGGAAAGGCAGGAGAGGATGGGAGCCCGGGCGCCATGTGCATCCCTGACCACAGTGCCAGCTGTGGAACCCAGAGCGGGGCAGGAGGGGGAGTAGGTCTGCTGCCAGACCTACGAGGCTGGGAGGCAATTTACACATGGACAGATTTCCTATTTGGGTGTTTGGTTTCTGGATGAAAAAATTAAAATTGCAGTGGAAACTGATACTTTTCACAATTTTGTTTGATCAAAATCCATTTTTTTCCATTGGGGAGGGATAAAACCAACAGAAATGAAATAGGAAACCATAGAGTTTCAGCAAGATTTGAGAAATTGCCCATCATGTCATCCACTATCATGTCAGAAGCCACAGCCTACTCTGCTTCCACACTTACCTTAGCAGCCTCTAGGAAAACCTTATCACTAATATGTCGAACACTGCTGAGGATCACAGCGAGAGCCACGCCTACAATAAAATTATTGCCAATTAGGGCCACATCATTTTAAAATATGCAGCCTGCTGCCGAGAAGCTGCGAGTCATCTAGAATGTTATTTTTAAAAATCTTCCCATACCTTTCTACACACATTCGCAAAACTACTACCATGTGTGCTAGTCATTTACCATAATAGGTGGCTTTTGACAAGGGGTTGGAGCTTAGCAGCTCAGGGAGGAAAGGGAGAGAAAGGGGAAGGCAGAGAAATATCCCTGGTGCTTCTTTGGTACCCTCACTTGTGCAGACATAACTTCAAGAAGAGCATATTGACACTTATTTTCTCCTTCCCCCCGCCAAAACAAGCAGAAGAACCCATAATGCAGCAGCTTTCAAAGCCTTTCATAACAGCCTTTTGTTTTCTTAGAAATATCCAGTTGGGTGATCTCACTGTGTGCATGTCACATATGTAGCTGCACATGCCTAACATCCATCCTTAACTGATTTCATTCATTCTTCTGATTGAGTTCTCAGCTTTAAACACTGGTAACACCTCTCCATGCTGCTTCGCTAACTGTGCCTAGTGTGACAAGGGAACCCAAGAAGAGGTGCTAATAGCCCAGTCTTAAAGATTAAAAGATGCCAATTTTATTTATTACCTGGAAAAATATAAGCATTGTTTCCTTGGCCTGGTTTGAAGGTTCTTCCATCTTTCAGAGTCACCAGCTCAAAGGGACTGCCACTGGCAAACAAGCAACGGCCCTGTTAAACAGAGGAATAATCACAGTCAGGCAGTTTCTAAAGAGCCAACAGCATGGAGCAATACAGTATTATGAAGTACAGGGACACCAGAGTCCTACAGCTCCCTGTCAGCTCTAGGACTGAGTCAGGAAGGTACTTGAGCACACAGCCAAATGCAAAAAGGCAAACGGCCCTACAATGCAACTGGATTCAAGCACATACTTAAATCCCTTGCTGACTCAATTTCTACAATCCCAGAATGACAACAACCAAACCCACCCTTTCCAGTAGGGCCTGGAAGAGACACAAGAATCAGTAAGCATCTGCGTATTTCTGCAGCTGCAGAACGTGCAATGTGTCTGCAGCAAACATCTGGAAAGCAAAAGAGGCAACCATACACATTGAATTGTGCAGCTTTCTAAGGAATGGAAGCAATCTATTTGTTTTATCATTGTTCTTTAAGACAGCAATGACTTAGAGGAACTACTCACACACAAAATAAAGTACTTGTGTGTTAACCATTATTATAACCATAACCATGTATCAGGAACCATGGCCAGACGCCAGGACCCACCACCATAGGGACTGTACACAGACAGCTGAATAATGGCCACTTCCAAAAGGAGACTGATATAGAAGCCACTTGTTTACTGATGGGTGGGAGGGTGAAGGGAGGGACTGCTGTATCACACTTTTATTGCTGAGAGGTCTGAGAGGAGTGAATAATGCAGTTTGCTTACCCTTCCTTTGAAAAGGATTTTAATCAGCACGAAATATTAAAACAAATCCAGAGTTTGAAACATACCCTCCAGATAAATGACCCGTTCCTCAAGCAGTAAAACCCCTGTAAGCAAAAAATCTTGACTTTCTTTTGAGTAACAGGTTTAGTAACGTTACTTTAAAATATTTAAGGCTCCCCAGGACCACTACATTTGAGAACAAATTACCCAAGAAGCTAAAGACTCAGGAACTATGTTTGAATGTTAGGGCATACCCATGACAATAGCCTTTTTGTGTAGGGAGCAAAACATGGTGGTGTTGGGTTGACAGTTGGACTCGATGATCTTAGAGGTCTTTTCCAACGTTAATGATTCTATATGGATACATTTGAGGACAGGACCAAAAACCAATGGAAATTAAAACACAACAAAAGCCCACACAATACACAGTGGCAGAGGGCACTAAAGCATCCTTAGGCTTTTACAGGTGCCATCTAGTGGAAAAAGAATAAGGAATAAAAGGTTAGCGATGATATCTTTCTTTCCTTACTGACTTCCTAGTTTAACTTGAGATTTTACACGAGCCAGGATTAGGCTATTCCTGTCAGACATCTCTGATCCCTAATTGCCTGACAAACTTTATTAGTTAAATGACAAAGTAAGTAAAGTCTGAGAGGATTTTCTAGGTAATTACTGTATCTTGAAGGGAAAAATATTATACATTTTGAAGGGCAAACTATGGGTAAACTGAGTACGTTTCAGAGAACTAAAGAGCATTATGAAAACAAACATGAGATATGGAGAAAACAGCCAGAAACATTACAAAATGTATTAATAAGGACTGGAACAAAATTACACCCGTTCATTTACTGACCAGCAATATTTAGTTGTCCAAATAACCCATGTCTATAAATAATAGCTTATGGAAAATCACAAATAAAAGGACACATGGATCCAATGCAGGAAAAAACAAAAGATCCTCTCTCTATTTGGCACAAACTTTTTAAATAGCACTATGCTCATGCAGCTACTTCAGTGAAGACATGTTACCACACCTGAATCTAACCAACACTGTCTTGCTTCTGCATCTGATAGCAACAACTACCCTGAGGTCCAACGCCTTGGGACTCAGCACACAGCCATGGGGAACAAATGAGTCTCTTCCCTTGAAACATCTATTGCTCTGTTGATATTCTATAAAAAGTGCAAGCAAAAATTAGGCTGATTCTCCCTCTAATAGTGCTGCTGGCCTCCTTCAGCCATCAGAGATGCCAGTAGTTTTTACATTTATTTATGCCAGCTAACGGCTTGGCTGTGTAACTAACTCTTGTTTACTTTCTGTCCAAGATATTAGAATTTAATTTTATATACTGAAACACTGCCCAACTCACTATTCTGGCTAATGCAAGATATCCAAGAGATATTAAACCATCTTCAATTAAAAGCGTTCTCATTTACTATTAAAAGCTAAAGACTAGATTTTGTCCAGAGGCTGTTATTCCCGCCTAGGGCTCACTCTGGACTTGCAAATCTCTGTAGCAAGAGTTCCCTCCAAGCTGATGAGCCCAGTAACATGGAAGAGAATCTGGGTGCCAATTGGAGACGATGGAGTTCTACCCTTCCCGCTGTGAAGCTAACACCGCTGAGGTTGTCATGCTGGAAACTGAGCCACACTAACAGTGGAAAGAAGGAGTTCATAGTTCTGCCTCAAGAAACAAGGAAAGATCTCCACCCACTCATTTTCACATATGAGTCACTTGATTTGGGGCTGTATTTAAAAAAAAAGAAAAGAAAAGAAAAAAATATGTCTTTTCACAAGCCCCACCCCTGAAGTCTGCAGGCAGGCCCTGTGGACAGGGGAAAGATCACAGCGAGCTGAAGTCTACAATGTAAAGAAAAGGCATTACCAGCCAGTTTAAAGTGGTAAAGCTAGCACTCTGTCTGCCTGATGCTCCCTTCCCCTCAGGCTCTCTCCAAAGATGATTAGTTTTTTATAAAAAGTTGTGCAGAAGGATAAGAGACTTGCTTCATTAAAGGCAAAACCAAGGGCTGGATGCGCTGGAGATAGTGTTATTAAAAAAAAAACACCCCAAAACCCCAACTTCCAAGCCCCCCCAAGCACCCCACAGTGTAATGGCTTTGAGGTAAGAGTGCTGGACGAGGTGTGTTTATTCTTGGTTCACTCATTTCAACGTTTGGTGGTGCCAGTGTACGAGACACAGACATTGCGAGAAGCGAATACAAGGACAGAGGGCCGCCGCAGACTCCTGCACTGGAAGCACAGGTCTTCGCAGGTCACTGTTAATGATACACGAGTTCTGACCTGCAGACACTAGGAAATGACTTGAGTGCAAAACAGAATTCCTGGATTGATGCAAGGACATTATCTGCTTTAAGGACTTTACTCACAACGTGGCAGCCATTACCTTTTAAAGGTTGCACCTAGTATTTATTACAATGTTAATGTAGGCTGTTTCTTTAAAAACCA
Organism: Fulmarus glacialis; assembly: GCF_000690835.1. Classification (NCBI taxonomy): domain Eukaryota; kingdom Metazoa; phylum Chordata; class Aves; order Procellariiformes; family Procellariidae; genus Fulmarus; species Fulmarus glacialis. Next base: position 25,423 of record NW_009227957.1, on the reverse strand, counting down.
AAATAATTAAAAAGCATGGTGGGAACAATTAATCAAAGCCATGAAACAGTACCTAGTGGTCATTCTTTTAAAAAGTAATAAGATTTAGGCTATTCTAAGCTTTCCAAAATGTCGTTATTTGAAAATCAAGACTTCTTTTCAAATCACTTCCATTTACTTTTGCCAGAAGACAAGAAAGATCTATATTATTATGTCAGTAAGTCCAAGAAATAATGAAATAATTCGAGTTCTTGCATTCTCACACTCAGTAAACAGTTCTATCACTAAGTGCCAATAGGTCAACATTTCTAAACATTACATACCTCTGTTAACGTATATGCTTCCTCTGCTGTGCATTCAGCTTTCACTGTAGGGTTACTTAGTGCAAATATTATGGGTCGCTCATTGATAGAGGCCATTGCTTTGATCACATCCTGAGAGAAGAGCCGCCCAGCTCCTGCAACTCCTGAAGTAAATGGAAACACATAAAAATAGAATCAATATTTGACTGCTCAGGGCAGATGACAGCGACTGTAGATTAAGTTCATGTCACCTCTGAAGTCTCCCACTCAGAGCAAAGCATCACAGGCTTTTCTAGCAGCAGGAGATGGAAACCAGGCACTGCTCTGTTAGTGGCTGCTTGAAATTCTCATTTTCACAGGAACATCTAATTAATGTGTTCCAAAAGCCTATTTTACATGATTCTTTCTATTGATCTGTGTAAAGAACATTTATCGCTGCCCCGGATAAGCAAGTGGGAACTCAAGGTTCTTCACAGATGATTCATGCTAGCTGGGTGTTAACTGTGCAATGCACATTCCCTTGATATTGGTATTTCTGACCACACCCAAACACACAGGTACAAATACATAAAAATGGTGTACATTAGTACAACGGCTACAAACTTCAGGGTAGCTACCGAGCCAAAAGCTTTTCTTCTCCAAATAAATCATGTGCAAAGGAAATTGCAGAGTTGTACGAGGAAATACCTGTAATCCCATCTGACCTCTGCAGACAGCCACAGTTATAAATCAATACCTACATATGTCAGTGACCTAACAGGTATTGGTGATCTGCAGTATGAAACAGCTGCTTCAAGCCATGCTGCTGGCAGATTCTGGCCAGAGAAGCTGACTGGGGAAAGGAAGGTCAGAAAAAAAAAATTACTCAAGTTAGGGAACTCCTGTAAAGTAGAAAATGCTGTGTTTGTGACTGTTCTTGTAGGGAATGTGTCTGGGAAAAAGGTTGTATTTTTGTCTTCCTGACTCTTAGTGCCCTTCATTACAGTTTCAGTTCATTGTGCCCATGCAGTCCCTGAGAACATGCTCAGAGAGGTCCAACACCAGCTGGACAAGGTGGTTGGAACCACCTGGAGGAACTGGAGGAAGCAGTTAACAGGGATACAAGATGCAGAAGGAGCACCACAGCTGCAGTGAAGGATGCACTGAGAGCTAATCTGCAGCTCAGTATATTTTCAAGCAGAAAATGGACCTCACATTTTCATCTTCTTTACATCAGCAGAAATGCAGATCACTGTCACCAACCTCCTTGGACCCACATTAGCAAATTAAATGCAGTGAATAACCAAATGATGGAAACACAGAAGCAAAATAACCTTACTTACCAATGATAGCTGAAGGCCGAAGTACATTCACTGCCTCTACAAATGTCTTTGGTATCTGCTCTGGCGCCTGATGCGTAAATGATTCTTGATTGGAATCTACCTTTTGTTCTCGGCCCTATAGATAAAAAAAGTTGATTCTTTTTGTGAGAAGGATACGGAAAGCACTGGCCATCTGTATTGTGGTATTTCAAGGCACGGTGCACCCCTACCTGAACCAGTAAACCATGTTTGTCAAACATCCATATTCTCCTGTAGGCTTCCTCAGCAGACACACCGCTTTCCATCATAGCCATAACAATGAGGTTTGCAATTCCCAGGGCGGCCTTGTGGATAAAAGGACTTCGGTTTTTAAAAAGTCACAAAAGAAGCCTCTCATCACAAACACCACCCTGTTCAAGATCCCCACAAAAATCATTTAGTAAGTCAGCTCTGAAACACGAGCAATGTTTGCCTAGATGGGGGCAGACTCCTGGGATCAACAGCATCATGTCTTCTGGCAAAAGAAAGAGGCAGCTCTCCCGGGTACTGTGCCCCCATGGCTGTACCAGTTCAGCAGCCATAATAAAGCAGCCCAACCAGACAATAACAACAAGTTAGTGCTGCAGCCCTCCTGTCAAGAAACCACAGCATAGTGTTTTGTGCCAAACTGCTTTCCAAATCTCTCTCTGCTCCCCCTGTCTGTGATAAAGGCCTTGCAGACAGAGGGCAGAAAGTGGATGCTGGCAGTGCTTCCCTCCACATCCCGTCTCTTGGCTCGCTGTACATGCTGTTAAGTCTGGCAGGAGAAATAAGGAAGAGGGAAGAGCAGAGCAGGGCTCAGTGCTCAGGCAACAACACAACATCGGCCAATTACTGCAATCTGGACCTTCCCCAGCTGGAGAAATGTTCAGCTAATTAAGTTATTGTCAGGACCACAGAAGCAATTTTGATGATATACCAAGAAGCATGGTGCTGGTCCCGACACTGCTGCCCCAGTAACTAACTAGTGTCTGCTGCAAATAGTCACTGACTTAACTTGCTAAAAAAACCACTCTGTACTTCTCTCCAATGCTATAAAAATTAACAAGATGTTCTTACCCCCTTTCTTACTAAACCATAATTTTATGGTAAATTCCCCTTCAACTACATGCAAGTCCCTGATGTTTTTTTCAAGTCCATGTAAGAAAGTGAAAAACTTGAGTCCTTGCAAATGTTAAACACCTTTCCAATAGTCACCTTTAAGCAGGTAATCCCTCCTCTTAATGTATTTCAGCTGGAATTATATAAAAAGTTCTGCAATGGAATTCAGAGAACGTGAATCTCCACAAGTCCCACAGAACCAGAAAATATACAGTTAAATCTCTTGTCGCTCTAGAGTCCTTAAGAGAACTCACCTCTCCTGCTCCAAGGAACAGCACTTTCTGCTCTGCAAGTGGTTTACCAGTGGCTTTCTGTGCTGCCAGCAGTCCTGCCAAGGCCACTGAAGCTGTCCCTGTGAAAGCAGTACAAATCTAAGGAGAGCTGAACAGATCTACATGGCGGATTATGGTTTTAGGCACAGTTTTTGCATATACATTAAGGAACATAAACAAAGGGTATACCTTGAATATCGTCATTGAAGGTACAATATTTCTCTCTGTATTTTCTTAAAAACCGAAAAGCATTGTGGTTTCCAAAGTCTTCAAATTGGATAAGGGTGTTCTGGCCATACCTACAGAACATGGCAAATATTCCTATCACTACACACATAAAGAAATAAATTCCTTTTAAAACAAATCCTGCACGTAATCAATTATCTTTGGAAAGAAGATGTCCTCAGGCCTGTCACTGCTTAAGACAGTTCCATCTCCGCTCTGTGCATATCTAACAGATAACTACAGGCAGCATGTGCCAGGTCACAGAGAGAATCACTACAGAGACAGAAATACAGCCATGTCTCTTGACTTTTAGTCCTGTCCTTATTCCTTAAATGACTGTTTCAAGGACAATGTGTTACGGGGGTTTTTTGCCAGCAGTTTTGGCCATACTTCCGTGCAGAATATTCAGTGTCATACCTGTCTGTAATGGCTTCCATAAATTCATCAATAAGGTCATCATAGACCTGTGAGCGATCCCTTTTTTGGTACAGGCCCATATAAAATGGATCTTTTAAGAGTGTCTGAAAAAGAATAAATCAAAGACAGCAGCAGGATGAATCACTTCTTCAATATACACTTCCCAGAGTTCACAGCAACACATTTCACACCAAAGATACTGCATTTATATAGCCACTGTAACTGCCTCCAGTCTACATCAATGATCAGTAATTTCAGCTGGCACTTGAGGTTGGTGATGGCTGCTTTTAAAATGGAACAAATCAATACTGTGAACAATAAACTGCTTTAATAAATCTGATTCACATTTCCAGCTTCTTAAAGTCAGGTCAACCTGACTGTCTATTTTATGGTGTTCCAGCATTCAAATTACTTCCAAATGCACCATTTCACTGACAAATTAACTGGCATTTTTCAATCACTGATATGTAACTGTATAGTGAATTCCAAATCATTTACCCTTACATAAAACATTTGGGTTTATCTTACATAAAAGTACTCAAATAAAAACCTTCTCTCATAGTACTAAATACTCTTAAATAAATACTTTTCATAGGGATAACTTATGGCAGGCAAAGTTCAGTCAAACTCACTGTATTATCAGTTCCAACGTCGATGCACACAGGCAAGCATTTATCTGGATTTATTCCTGCACAGGCTGTATACAAACACAGCTTTCCTACTGGAATTCCCATCCCATACACACCTAGGTCTCCAAGACCCAATATTCTTTCTCCATCAGTGACGACAACAGCCTGAAAACATAAGTAGGTGAAATTACATATGATCACTGAAATTTATAAAGTTTAGAGCAATACCAGTTGTGTTTTTTTCCAGGCAAAAATTCAGGTATGGTTGCACAGTCAAACAAAGAATAGATTACAAGGAATATTTTACTTGAAGCAATAATGCTTAATGTTAGAATCTTCTATGCTCCTTTTTCTTTGCTGAAACCCAGTGCCCAAATCTTTGAAAGCTAAGTGGAAAGGATCCAAGCTGCCATGTGGAACTGCAGCTTGTAACTTGGGTTTAGGATTTCCACTTGTAAACCCAGACATCAAAAAGCTCATGTAAGTATCATTCACCTCATCTCCCCTTGTGGTTCTCGACACAACTGGGTCATACAGGATTTAATGGCAAAATCTGGGCCTCCCAACTACCACTTCTGTGTCCTAATCTGAGGACGAGATCACCTCTCCTACTGCTATGTAACACTAAGTAAGACCAGAGGTGCATCCCCCACACCTCCCCAAAAGGTGGAATAATAAAGTAAAATAAAAAGTTTGGCAAGTCTAGTTCTCATCATCACTGTTTACTCAAACCATAAACCTCATATTTAGGATAAAACACTGCTCTTCAAGATACACATTATCTTCATTAACTGTATTTTGCCATCATCATCAAACAGCCAAGGATGCATTATTTAGTATTTACATTTCCATCAAATACTAAAAAATCTTAAGAAGCTCAACTGAGATTAAATAACAACTAGAAAAAAATTATACAGTGGTAGTACCTTAACGTCATTCTCTGGCCAGTTGTTCACAATTGACCTTATATGGCCTCTGTCTGAGATAGAAATAAATAATCCTCTGAAATAAAAAAACAAAGCAGAAATATTTTATAGGTGGCAATTAGAAATTTCACCTTGCTTTGTAAAACTGAATGTCAAACAGTAAAATTTTCTTAAAATTGAAAGCGTTGCAATCATGGACATAAATCCCTCAAAGGACAATTTGTAATACACAAGTCTATTCAGCTACTTTGACGCTCTAAAATAAGAACACAGAGAAAATACTTTTCATAATGCTACCTGGATTTTACACTACTACCTTTAAGAGTCCTCTAGGGCAAAACACCTCTGGTGTTACCATCAGACATGACAGGATCTACGCTCCCCTGTAAGGATATGAGAAGGGAACGTGACCCCAAGCCTGGCTTTACCTCAGTGAATCTCCGTTCACGACACTACACAAGGTGAGGGGAGAGAAAAGAAAGGAAAGAGAAAGACAGGGACTGAGCATACTGTCTTCTCCAAGACCAGGAGGAGAACAGTGCTTGAGTGCTCCCCCATGGGAACATGGGAGGGGAGGCAAAGGAGCAGAAAGGAGCAGAGGTGAAGAGAAGAACGGTCTGTACTACTTCTGCTCGGGCAAGCCCTCTGTGGTTAGAAGGAAAGGGGGCATGAAAGGCTCGGCAGAGGTGGTAACAGATCAATTACCAACACTTGGAAAGTGCTGGTTCTGGGAAAGAAAGGGGCACATCCTGAGTTCCTGTCCATGCTGCTATTTCTTGTACAGAGGGAGGACAGTTTTCAAACTGGTCTATAATACATACAGAGACGTGGAAGAGAAAAGGACGTATGTGAGAACTAAGAGTACATCCTTCACATCCCCTGCCCTAGCTCAGGAGCAAAACCATGAGCTTCTTACTGTCTTTATCACAGCAGCTGCACTAGGCAGCCGAGTCCTCACAGCAGCAAAGGATTAGCCCTTCCTCCACGCAGCACTAAAGCCCTCAAGCCAGAGAGCTCTAGAAATACACTTTGGATTGCACTGAGAGTATCATGGAAATGAGCTGAAATGACTGCCGGTCTGAACTGGCTTTCTCAACACAGAGCTAATAACCTGAATGGTTGTTTTAAAGTCACCGCTAAACCCAAACTGGATCCCAGCCAAGTGTATTTACTGTGTCAGAATAACTGAAAGCTGACTCCTGGTAGCAACCGCTTTAATACAGGGACTATCTGCACCGAATGGAGTCTGCTGAGCTACCGTGAGTCAAGCCTCTCCCTTCCTGCTTTGCCAACATCTCTCCTCACACACTGCTCGCTGGCCTCTGCTCCAGCGCCCAAGACGTCATGCTGCGCTGCTCTGCAGAGCATCGTGAGAATCTCTCCAGCACTGGGACCCTTTGCCACCAGCAAGAACATATTGGTCACGGCTTCGATTCTGCCGGGACCACAGTTAGACTGAGCCTCCTCCAGCAAATCTGCTGTAGGGGTGTGCGTGCACTCATGTTCCTGCCTCTCTGCGCGGGCTGCGTGCAGGGCTGCATTTAATGGTGAGCTACCCCTCCCGAGCAGAGGGGTAACTTTGCTGCCCTGACTTGGCACAACTCTTGCATAGCTGAATCCAAACAAACATGAAATAAACCATTTCCAAACCCCAGTCAAGTATACAGAGAAAATTATAACAGAAGTAGCAGCAATATATATCTATTGTTCTTACTTTGGTCTCCTGAAGATGTGTCCATACTGGGAGCAGGCAAGGCCTACTGTTGGTGTGTATACAATTGGCATTAACCGCTCAATATCATCTTGTAATACCCTATAGAATAATTTTTCATTTCTCTCTTGGATTCCCATTATGTAGATATACCTGAAATCAAGCAAAAGAAAGAAAAACACTTCTTGTTTTACATTTATGCTTATTTAAAACAACGTGAAAAATGTCAAAGCAAAAACCAAACTTGCTTCATGTTATTTCTTCATGAAATTCCTGCTTCCACTCGAGTTGGGCTTTGAGCACTAAACAAAAGTTGGAAAAGAGAGAGTAGCAGTACTAAAAAGCTGAAATAAAAATACTGGATGTGACACACCATGCATGCAAAGAACTTAATGCACAAACATGCATTGCAATAAAAGATAACCCATGGATTTATTACAGGATGCAGCTGGGAGTCTCATTACTGTTAAAAAAAAAATTATCAGTGAAAGAATTTTTCATCCAAAAAAAGCAAGGTTCTGACAGTAAGGTCTTGTTAATCCTAACATTAACACAGTCGTAAAACAAATTAACTCCTAACAAAAAGTTCATTTCGAAGGACTTACCTAGGTGTGTAAACCAAACCTGCATTTTTGCAAATCTACCTACCAATCTACTGTGTATCAATTCATATTCAGTCTTGCTGACCCGACAACATAAAGATAATGAATTAGCAATTTGTCTTAGGCTACAGCAACCAGGCACTTTGCCAATACAGATGACATGACTGTTTCAGATCAGCAAGTGACATGATGTGGATTTAAAAGTCATCTTTCAGTTTTCATGAGAACAAAAGAGTTTTGATGTGGTCCAGTAAGCCTCAAACCATTCCAATGCTCCTCTCGCCTTTAGGAGGCTGCGTATTTTTACATGCAGATATACATAGGCTTATATGAAAACAGTAATAGGATGCTAAAAACATGCCATTCTAAAAAGACCAAATCAAAATCCTTCATATTGTTTTCACCAAACCAGTGGGTTAAACAAAAAAAAAGACTCATAAAAAAAATTACCCATTATAAGAGTCAAAATTCTAACCCTGTAATTCCCTTCCAGCAGTAACTACTGTATATGATAAACACTGTTTTTCATACCTAATTATCAAACCCTCAATTTGCCTTCACTCACATATTTTTCTAGCGTGCACTAGCTGCCCCTTTCCCCTCCTCCAATAGTTCTGTGCTCTAACAACCTGCCACACAAATCTTACATATTACAGAAATACATATTACAGCAAGGTTCAAGCTTTCTTTTTCGTTATCTTATGACTATGGAGTATAAAAAAAAAGCTCCCCAACCTCATTTAGCCGCATGATGAATGCATGATTGATGAAAGCAGTTTTCTGTGCAAAAGTGAAAATAGCCTCCAACAACTGAAAAACCCAGTGGAGGCACAGAAACCTTGTTTGGTTATCCCCATGAAATATTTTACAGCAATTTCCATTTACTTGCATGACAAAACAAGGCCAGAAGACTGCTTACTTTTCCAATGGGTCAGTCATTTTTGCCAAATTCTTATGGAACCGTAAGGCTTGAATGTCTTGTGTCTCTATTTTAGGAGGTAGAAGTCCTTGCAACCCAAGCATCTGTCGTTCATGTAATGTAAAGGCCATACCCTGAAAACAAGAGAGGTGAGAAATAATTAGCAGTTCTTCCTCTAGCATTTCTATTTATAATGTCTTTCTATTTGCCATTTCAGACTATGCACTGCATCCTTTTCTCACAGCAGGTGCCACAGAAGGCAGGGTTTGGATATAGTTGCCTCTGCTGGGGTTCTCCTCATCCTTTGTGGGTATCCCCTTTGACCACAGCTTTTCCACATCTCTGAGACCTTATGCCCTTTGCCAGATTTCATTTTCCTTTGTGAAACTGGAGAACAACTAAGAGATCCCACTGCAGAACAGGCTAAGGTTTAAAAGTAAAGTAATAGCTGCTTCTTGAATTGTTTCGTAGGAACATAAGGTTGACCAGGAACATGTGGGTCACCCAGGCTGGTCCCTACAATCACAGACAGTAACATTCAGAGAGCTTTCTCTGAATTGCTCCATTTGCTGCTTTTTTCTACATACTTTCGGTAATCCAGCCAGATCCCAAAGTTACTGAATTGCCCTAATGCTTCTATTGAGATCACAATTCAACCCAAATCCTTCATTTTTACTTAGGGCTAGAACTAACCTATTCATCTTCAACTGTAGTTGTCTACTACCAAAAAGACTCATTTGTAACAAATTAAGTTTCAGAAGAGTTAAACCACAAACATATCCCAGCATTTCATTCTTCTCCGTTTCAAGGTGGATGAAGAGTTTAATTTATTGTTATTGAAACACTAATTTGAATTATTTGACAATAACATTCAGTAAAACTGGCTTTTCACTTAGTACACGTAACGCCCTGCTGCCAGATACCTGCTAGCGGAGACATCTTCACAGGGCAGTTAACTCGAGGCGTAACGTTGCAGAACGTTAAGTGACCCGAGTCCGGATTCACAGCCAACCTGGCTCAAAGTGCTGACCCCACTTCCGACAACAACTGACCCCACTTAAAATTTGCCACTTCCAAAAGGGCAATGATAAGCTTTCCTTATTTCAGTTTATCCAACTGGGTCAGTTCAGTGAATGATTAAATCAATACTTGTGAACGCAACAGCTGAAAACCCAGGAAAGCCTTTGCTGTTCCAAGGCTGTGCATCAATCTGTGAGCAAAAGCGGAATCTGACAGGGAAAGGTCTGCTAGTTGCAATGTTTTGAAAGAGCTGGAAACAAGAAACATCAGTTCTGCTCACAAACAACAGTTCCTTTGTTTAATAAAGCAGCTAGATTAAAAAACAAGAGCACGTTTTCTCAAATTTCCCCACGCTAGAAGTGGATTCTTACTGCCAAGTTAAAAAAAAAAAAACGGTTTAAAAAAGCTTTCTAAGGTTTGTTTTAAGCCTTGTAATTCCACTCCAAATTCCTCCTGCAATCAGAAAAAATCGCAAGAAAAAAAATTAATATTTTCCGACTTTAGAATAAAAGACAAATTCAGATTAGAATATATATATTTTCACCTCTGCTTATGTTTGAATAGACTCTCATAGGTATTTGTAGAAAGCACGCCCATTAACAAAAAATACATCTAATTTAGAGTCTATACTTAGTGTAATTCAGCACACTTGAATGGTTTAGAACCAATATAACGACTCCTTAGGAAAAAACATAATTAAAATAATTAATGTTTTTACATAATTTTTCTCTTTGCTTATTTAAATTACATTTACTACCAGTTGTTTTGACTACACTGATTTAAGCACCTGCTTTTCTGTACTAATTCTATACTATGTTCTAAAGTAATAAAATATTTGAAGAGTTAGAAAGCAAGAAAAAAAGAACAAAACCAAAAAACTTCAGTGTTTTGCAAAAAACACTTCCAAATACTTTCTTGCAAAAAACTGTAAGTATTTAACCCTAAACTAGATCAATGCTTTGTATTTCCGACAACCTTCTTTGTAACAGATTTCACATTAAATACCGAACTCAATTTATCCTTTTTCTACTATCCGCGAGTCATTCGCAAACCATTGTTTTTTTCTTTCCTCATGTAATTGTTATTCTCAAGTATTCTTCCAATGGTGTCTGTAAATAAATTCCAGATGACGGCTTATTCCTGAACTTTTTACCCTTGCTGCTGGTCTTTTGCTGGGTGTAACAATCACTTTAGCCACATGGTAATTATTTTTGAAAACTGGTTTGAATAATCCAAAACTTCCACTAAGAACAGAACCATGTAAGCAGCACCAGCACGAGGAAAAAAAAACCATGAGGAACACACACTGTATATATTTTTTTTCCTTATATTGCAAAGGATCTGCTTTAGTTTCTCTTCTGCATACTTCACAAGAAATATTGAAAGATTCTCTGGGAATGTAAATGCATCTGCCAAAGTTGCATGGAAGCGAACCACGCAAACACACATCTCAGCTGTCTTCCCCTTTTCCTTAACTACCCCCTAATTTGTTACCATCAGCAGTTTATGTCTTTTTAAAACAATCGTTTCTCAACACAAACAGAACTTGATTTAGGATACAAAGCTAAGTACAGCTGGTAAACATCCGTAATATTTTGACTGTTACTTTAGGCACTACAAAACCAAAAATGATGCCAAAAGATTTACGACATTAAGAAGGGGGGGGCGGGGGGGAAGCTTAGTCTCTTTTCAGAAGATTATATATATAAACACTGGTCAGTAAAGCCACTACTGTCACCAGTTTAAGGCATGTCAAAGGCCAGAATCCCTTCAGTGGTACCATACTGGATACACTGACATTTTACTCTAAACTAAAGCTGAAATATCTCACTAGCAAAACCTACATCATCCCCATCAGAAACTCTCAAGTCCCTTAAAAATAAAGTCTACCTAATTTCTGATTTCCACTATCAGCATCACACTGGGATATGGCTTCTCCTTAATTTCCCTGTACAGTGAAACCAGTGACCTTAAACTACCTGGGTCCTTAATAATATCAAATGAGCCCTGAGGTTAATACTAAGCAGAACAGCTACCCATCTTTATTCAGTTTATTCACATTTTTTCCAGTTTACAGGCAACCTGGTTTTTCAGTGTATCTGGAGTTACAATAACATTAAACACAGCGAATTCTTTAAGTGGTACTAAGTACTTCCAGCTGTTTATTTATGTGACAATTAGCTCTTACCACATTAAAAGATGCTTTAATTTTTGCCCAGGCCTAACTCAGGACCCTGAATGCCATCAGGGCATGCCCTGACCTCCATACAGAAATTTAATCCTCGTTCCAACTAGAACAGAACAAGTTTAGTCCAGAGCAGCACTATAAAAAAAACCCAGAGCCCTTCCAACACTTGCTGTATTCTCACTCATTATCTTTGCCCATGACCATCAGCTGCCTATTGTTTTGGAATTTAATCCTCGTTCCAACTAGAACAGAACAAGTTTAGTCCAGAGCAGCACTATAAAAAACCCAGAGCCCTTCCAACACTTGCTGTATTCTCATTCATTATCTTTGTCCATGACCATCAGCTGCCTGTTTTGGATTTGGGATTGCGGCTTGTTCTCCATACAGCACCTCACAGGACAAAGATTTTCCTAGGAGCTGCAGTATTACAAATTTCCTAGCCTTTTCCTTCATTTTATAAACCCCAGTACAGTTTGACAGTTCCCAGTGAATCAGGAGGCACTCAGCAATTTGCAGCACTGGGACTGATGTTCTCAAAGGCACTTAAGCTCCCAGCACCTACTTAAGGGCCAAATTCCCTCTGGTTTCCACTGGGATTAAATGCCCAAATACTGTAATGATTTGGGCTTAAGTCACAGAGATCACTTTTTGGTTTCCTTTGACGCATAGTGCTAGGTGTCCTTTCTCTGAGTGTTATCCACTGACTTTCACTTAGATTAGTTTCCTTAATCCTCTTTAGAGCTCAGAAAAAACAGGTGTCCTTTCTAAGATAGTGCAGACAAAGCAGGGAGCGCATCCAGGAGAAAACCCAGCACACTTCAAAGACCACAAATGAATAAATTAATACACATGGACAAATTTATTGCAACAATACCAACGTACTGCCGTGGGGAGGAAAAAAAAAAGGCAAGTAAAATGAAGTGTTGACAGTTTTTTAGTTACGACAAGCTCACACTGAATCACTACGTACTGTGCCTTTAATCCACAAACGATCTGGCGCTGGCACCTCACTTTAGCCCTAACAACTGGGCTCTACTATACAAAGCGAGTGGTGCTATAAACACCAGCACATAAAAATTCTAGTTGCCTACCTTGCATGAAGGTGAACAGTACACCTGAATCCTGCAAGCATGATTTTTATAGCACCACTGAGTAAGTAACACTGAGAGGTTTCTAAGCAGGGAAGTACTAGTGCGAATAATTTTTCCCCACCTGCAAAGTCTTGCAGGCATATATATAGGAGAGGATACTTTTACCTGATACCATAAATACTCTCAAGCATTCTGAAAACCTGTACAGTTTGTAACAAACAACCCATTCAAAGCCCCTGATAAAGATGTAAATGCAGAGTATATCCAAACATGCCCCTGTTTGGAAAATGAGTTCGCCTACTTCACAGGGAAGATTTAATCGACTGGTTTTCATCTAACTTCTAATCATTGTTATAACATATTCAGCAGTTTAGAGCAGGCTTTGAAGCAGCATCATAAATGTTTTTAAAATAAAGTAGATTTTACATTGGATTGTGGGCTGCTTCTCTTAACTCTGCTTCCTTTTGCTAAATCACAAAGTTCACTATTGCACAACATGTCTCCACTTCAAATTAATAAAGTTCACTCATATGAATCAAAGGCATTTGCTATCTCAACCATAGATTCAAAGTTTCTCTGTGTTTATGAGAACAGTGTAGAATATGGAAATCTCCTTTGATTTCTTTCCTCCATTTTTTAAACTCAATTTCATATCTTTATTCTTCCAGAAACAGCATAGTATATATACTGGAGGGTATGGCTGACACAGCACAGCAATCTACTCCCTGCTGAACTGTGAAATGACCCAGATCTTCCCCAGGTTATTAAGCCTTTAAAGACCTTAGTCTCTCTGTAGGCAAAGATGCCACCAGTTCTTGTACCGCCTCAGTATGTGTGGAACCAGATGTAAATTTTTCCAGATTTAGCTAACCCACAATAGCTCTCATTTACTAACGATGTGGCTTCAACTAAAAGCATTCCCCTGCAGAAAATGGAAAAAAGTCAGCAACAGAAAGCCTTTACACACCAGCAAGAAAGTCATCCAGTCTCTCTAGGGTTTGTTTCCAAGCACCAATGGTTATGGCAAAGCTGCACATTGCGAATCATAAGCATGATGGACTGAAATGGTTCATCTACACCATATAGCACCACTGAACACCTCAGAGACATTTCATTAAACTGCTATTTTTCTAACTGAGCAGATGCTATTGCTTTTGTTCTCCTTTAAATGGCATTAATCCTACAATAAAAAAAAGAAATCGAAACAATTAAAAAACTAGACAGCTTCCTTCCTTCCTCCACCCACTGTCCCAGCAGCTCACGAGAGAGCAGAATAGCTGATCTAAGTTAAATGGGGTGCAATACTACCTACCACCTTTGGCACTTATAGCACCTTTTCAGACAGATGATAAAAGCTGGTTACAGATTCAACAGTTCCACCTTTCCACATTTAATTCCCTTTAAAAGCATGCAGATCTCAACAAGTTGACAAAAGCTGCAGAAGCTGCAGATGCATGACCATGCAACCTCCATCCAGCAATCCCTCCATCTCCAAACCAATTGGGCAGGACACTAAACTTGTGGGACTTTCGGGCTGGGTGTGTGCGTGGGTGTGCGCGCAAGGAAACTAGCAGTTTCTATCAGTTTCCTGCCTTCTAGGATCTTTCCTCACGACTGATCAGAAACTGCCGGTAGTATTTCGAGCACCGCATTTCTTAGCGACATGACAATTACCATTCGCAGCACATCTCCACATCCTGTTTATCCTGGTTTCCCCAGGAAGGCCGACGGGCATTGCGTATTCTACACCCTGGCTATTCAACCCAATTGACACAGTCTAAAAAGTATTAAAACAACAGAAATCAAATGTGTCAAAAAACAGCGTGTTGAGAAAGGGCACTGGAAGGGGAAGAGAGCATCTGCTTTTAGATCTTCAAGTTCATACAATCTTTCTTGACATTCTCTTGTCCTAGCCTATTTATTTTGTCCAACTAGCTTTAACTTTGAGTTGGACTTTTTGTTTGTTTGTTCTTTATTCTGAATTGGAAACATGCTGTTGGGATATTTGCCAGAAGTCAGTGAGGTCACATACATCTTTGTTAAGAAAACTGATTCTTTAAACAAAGGTAATCTATCAGAGTTTCTGGAAGTATTCAGTAAGGCATAGATGAAAACAAATTGGGCTGAAAAAGCTGGGAATGGATACAGATAAAACTGTGATTAATGGTCTAGCTAAATACCACATATGAGAAGATAACCACCCATACGGAAAATAGACAGTGGGACAGTTCCTCAGGAATTGGTCTGGGATTAAACTGACACTTGTGACACCGGCAGTGAATTTGTTTTTAAAATTTATCATGTATTCTCATGCACATGTGCCCAGGCATATACATAAATACACGTATGTGTGCATGCATGTGTGTGTTCAATGCAATGTCCTAAAGATATTTGCTGAAGCTAAAAATTTGAGAGGCATTGTCAGTACAGGAGAACGATACTAAAGAATGAAATAACCAAACAATATTGAGGAACAGAGTAATAGGAAAAGGGGTAATGGAATCAACTGTACAAAATACAGTCATGCACTTAGACAGTAACAAGAAGAACTGATGCCACAAGGTAGAAAAATCACCAACCACAATACAGGAAGTGTCACAAATTATTCAGAGTCACAAATTTGCTGCAAGCACACAGAAAGCAAACATACGAATAATGTTACAGGTCACGTATTTCCAGTGAAGATAAAGACATACTGACGCCACTCTACGTGGCAGAATGGACATCGCCAAGGTCAGGGATCATCTACTCACGCATCATCTGTTCTGTGCTGGAAGAAGAAATCCTGGCCCTTGAGTGAGAATCCGAAGCATTACCACAATATAAAGAACAATTTAATTGCCAGTCCTAAACAAATGAGATCGTCCTAACAGCGTTCTAAGCACCCAAAAAGCTTAAAATGCTGCCTTGGCACAGCAGGGAATAAAAGGCATAGCAGAATAAAAGGTCTTGAAGCCAATTAACTGTAATTTGAATCCCTATCACAGAGCAGAAATCAAACATCATGGAAGATCGTAAACATACATGGATGCCAGCAATGCAGTTACAGTATGTTCTGCAATTGTTTGGCTGCAACAGCAAGGGCATTACCGATATAGCTCATGACCTTTTCTGAGCCGTCCTGACAATAAACACTTGAAAGCCGGCCTTCAAACATAAAACCCCAAACCAGTTCATGTAGGTGTAGTATGTACATGCAAAAGACAGGTAAGGATGGGAGAGAAAAGAAAAAAACAAATGGTAAGAGAAAAACTTACTCCAATGGCAAAGAACTGGAGCAGATTAATTTGCACAAGGGGAAGGGGTGGTTTTCTGTTAGTGATGCTGCCATCTTGCAGTTCTTATTTAAGGGCCCATGAATATTAAAGGAGACCAAATGTTCTGTAGAGCTGATAGGGACTGTAAAAACTAAACATAAGCAACTAAACCACAAATCATAAAATGATGTTCTCAACAAGCTGCCAGCAAGAGATAAAGCCCTTTATCTGTGCCTGTATGTATATGATATATATATGAACATGAGGCACTGTGGGCAAGAAAAGCACAAAGGGTAAAGTACTTTCCATATTTAGTCAATCATTTATTTCTCTGCTGAATTTCCAAAATACACTTCTCTACAGATACTGCATCCAGTATCAAGCAGTATCACTTAGCTAGCTTACAGACCCATTCAGACAGGTGTCAGCCTTAACAACAGACTGATACAACAGAGCCGAACAAATGTGGAAAGTTTTTTTCCTCTCACAGGTATCATTTCTTGGAGACATTAAAGAATTAAAAAAAAATTAACTGCTATTAATAAGAAGCTCTCTGTTCTTCCCTCCTCCTCAAAAAAAACCCCATAAAAAATGCTGCATTGTGCTCAGTCCACCAGAGAATTCCAGGCTTAAAAAAAAAAAAAATTAGAAAAATATTACCACTAGAAAAACAATAAGAAATGACCTATTGTTTTTGTTTCTGAATACTGTTGCATAATCAGCACTTGGAAAAGCTTACAGGGCTTGAAATAATTTCCACTGGCATGTCAAAGTGTTTATAGCTGAGAAAAGTCTCGAGATAATCTGATCTTGACAAATCACACCAATCTATCCTTTTCTGCTTCCCCAACACGGCAATCCCAATTTTATTTTTGCAGTCAGCCAGTCTCTAACTTCTACATCTCTCTCTCTATATACGCAACCTGCATTCATGCAGTATCAAGGCATCTCATGCTACACTACACTGTACCAGAAACAGTAAGAAACATGAAAACATGACTACAGATCTTCTTGTCTTCTTCCTTTCTTTTCAGGACACTCAGGAATCACTTTTGCCAAAAGAAACACGAGCAATTCTCCCTGTAGTTATGGGCAGGACACAAGGAGATGCAGCTTGCAGTTCCTAGCTTGATATCCTCCCCAGATATTTTGAGCCCACTGGCCAACTTCTAATTCTGACAAAAGGACAAAGAAAAGAAGAAAGAAAAAAAGAAAAAAAAAAAAAGATTTTGCTGTGCAGAGGAAAGAGCCAGCCTAGCCCTTCTGCTGAGAGAAAGGCTCGGGGTTATGTGGCTGGCTTGCCAGCGGGCCAATTTATAGCAGTACGTGCTTCTTTGCGTCTAGGCAAAGGGGACAGGGGGAGAGGAGGAGTCAGGGCCATGGGCAGAAAGGAAGTGAAGGAAATTTACAGTGATGGGGAAATATAAAGCATTACAGGAGGAGAAAAAAATAAAATCAGAGAATGGGGAAGAGGAGAAAAGCCAGACATTAAAAACATAGGATAAAACTACGGAAGTCCAGCTTCCATAGCTCCATTGCTCAGGAAATACCCTGTCAGAGGCAGCTAGATTTGTCACCTTTATTGGCCACTTCAGACATCTTGGATCAGCTCCCAAAGGCCCTCATCTCATTTCTTACTAGCTTTAGTTTACACATTAATTGTTTCAATATTCCTGAAGGCTACTCTATTCCAGGAAAAAAAGAGAATGGGGATGGTGTTATGGAAATAGGAAAATTTTTGTGAAGGGGGGAAAAAAAAAAAGCTACTTTCTTAGGAGAAGTTCCTCCCAATGCATGGAATTAACATAATGTCTCTACCTCCCAGCTAGCTCCATTCAAGGCTTATTTTTAGATGCTCTCTGCCCGACTCTCTGCACAGGGATGTTTCTTACTGATATGGCTCGGTCCCAATTCACAGTCTTGCAGGAGAAAGCCAGGACTAGGACAGAGAGGCTAACACTTTCTATCACTAGCAAGACCAAATTCAGAATTAATTTTTGCAAACTATGAAATAAGACTCTCTATCTGCTGAAGCTTTACTTCAATTCAACCAGCCCAAAAACTAAGCCAGTAATCAGCAAGAATCAGCAACTCTTCATTTGGCACAAGGAAGCAGCAGTATTGATTGTGCAAACCACAGCAAACCAGGGGAAGTGCAGGCTGACAAAAGCAGACGGTGTTATTGGAAGTCCTTGCACTTAGGTGTCCATGTAGTAAACTCGAAATGATCACTGACTCCTCCATCTTCTGTACCCTTTTTTGGCTGTGGCCCAGCACACCTCCTGGAGGTGGTTTAACCTTGGAACAAGGTCCATTGGATGATTACTGGATGAAGATAAGATATTTGATAATCACACACTACCAACCTTGTTTGTTCGTGGGTTTAACATCAGTGGCTTGCCTTTTTCTTTCGTATGCGCACTGCGACATGCCATCGCACAGGGAGTGGCAGCTACTCTGAGTCGGGAGAACATTTTTTTTTTATGCTGCACCTGGGAAAAGGAAAAGAAAATCAGATACAGAGGCAGTGGAACTAATGTCCATATTTGTAGGCCATTTGTTGTAAAAGAAACAGGTACATTCTAGGTAAGACTCTTTGCTCTGACGCCGTGATAATAATAATAACCCAAAATTGCCTTGCAGCAGCCCAGAAGAAGAAAAAGAAGGAAGGCTTTACAACGACAAGAGCGCATGAGTGAGTGCAGAGAACATACAGGGATACTAATGTGAGCTAGCATTATGCTGCGGGCTGCAGTCAGCCAGCATTCACGAGGTATTGTCTTATAGCTGCACCATAAACCCAGAGCAGAATTGCCATTAGCAAATATTAACCTTCTGTGGTGGCCCTTGCAACTGGCACCAGTGCAAACACCAGGGAGGACAGAATGACTTGAGCTAGTGCAGCAAGAAAACTTAAGCTGGGTTTCTCCAATAGCTTTCTTACAATGAAATCTTGTGGCCTGGACAACAGAAAGGAAAGAAACTATGTCTATTAGCATATTAAAACTACATTAGAACAAAATGTAGAATTAAAATGGTCAAAAATTCACTGAACTCTGGATTCCATGTTTAGATTTTTTAAATTCCAAATCTAAAAAAAAAGGTTCTTTTCAGAGAGAATATATCCTTTTCAACAAAGGATATGTTTCCCTAACAAAACAAAAAATTTGTTAGTACCACTCAAAAGCTTAGTTCTTAATCTCACCAGGTGATAACCACTCTCAAACCCATTTTATTCAACTATTAATTGCAAGCTCTTTGGAGCAGAAATTATCATTTATTACATGCTTGTATAACGCAGTACCACCAGGGAATGTGTACTGGATTTGTCTCTAAACATTATTTCACCAACACAGAGAGACAATATCAATCACAGCGAGACCTTACACAGGACCACGGCCCGTATGAAGACACGTTAAGATGGCAGGCCAGAAAGGACAGACTTACACAGCTCGGATGCAATATCATGCAGAATCCTGACATGGAGAGAGGGAAAAAATAGATCCCTTTAGCAATAGGCCTATGCAGTCAGCGGAGGAAGGCAGAGATCCAGGATCAGCGTGGCAGGGAACCCCTCTCCCTCTCCCTTGCAGCAGGCATGGGTGGGGGACCCCTGCAGCCGGTGCTCCATCATCCCCTGGCCCAGCTGTATGTTCACATTCAAGACACACGCAAGGACAGTACAGCAGGTACAAGACATTTTTAAGGAATGAAATGATGCATGGTTTGGATTTTTAATTTCTTCCAGATGGAAGGCAAAATTAGATTAAGGAACAAAACTTCATTATCTTAAATATAGCCTGAATACTTTAGAAGACCTTTCTATAATCAAATTTACACATAATTAGCTTTTAAGATGGCAGACTGATCTTACAAGCTACAATCTGAGGATTTTCTTCAGAATCTTTCCAAGCATTAAAAGAACATGCAAACATCTAACATTTTTCATCATCAGTTATACCCGAGTTTCTCTTCTACCCATGATGAAGCATAGAGGAAAGCAGCACTGACATTCAGTAGGATCCCTTTCTCTCATCCTTTATTTGTTTGTTTAGGCCTTGCAATTGAAAAAAGTTCCACCAAAACCCATGTGTTTAGTTGTTTCGCGGTAAATAACATAAATTTACTGCGTGGAGACAGGAGGAATGGAAGCCTCGCCAGCACTACAAACAAATGTTGCTTTTAACATGATAATTCCTCCCTAAACCAGCTAGCGGTGGACTAAACACAGCTGGTCTGCCAGAACTCAGGGCAGCTGAAAATCAGGATCAGATAAGCAAAATTGAATTTGTGCTGCAAAACAACCAGCCTTTAGGAATGGCAAATTCAGTCTTAACTGTTTTTAATTCTGATTGCTCATTTGCCATCGTTACACAATTGCGAGTCCATCTCCTCATGCACATGAGGCTAAAAATGATCTGTGATTACAGTGGCGCAGCAAACCTCAGCCCACATCCCATCAGTCTGGTGTTAGGGTGGCTTCAATCTGTCATGAGCAGATACCTTAAACAAGGAATTAAAAACTAGGCCAAACACCACACCTTATCTTACTCTAATTAAATTTAAATTACTTCATTGCAATTAATGAGCATTTAAGAACCAAACAAGATTGTGGCCCAGATTTCTCCTAACTTCATCAATTAACTCTCTAATCAACGAGAGAGACAGATGGAGACTTTCCAGGGGTGTGATTCAAATCTTACAAATCTTACTTTCTTCCCCACTCTGCGAGAGAAGAGTCTTGCTCCTCTCCTCTGAGGTGTCGTACAGGCATCTAAAATGATTCTCTTGGTGGAGGCATCTCAGATGCATTCAGCAAGCCTGAGAATCAGGCTTCATTTTCCACTCAGTCCCTCTGTTTAGATCCAAGAGATACATCCCAGTTTATTTATATCCAGCATAAAACCTGACTGGTTACTCAGTCCGGAGCTCTCATTCCCCTGCTCTTCTAATTGTTTCCTATTTCTGTTTCATCTCCCGTCTTGCACATCTCCTCTAACTCCTTTTGTCACAGGTTTTTAAACATGTTTTAGCAAGAAACTGCCTCCAAAACTCACCTTAACGTGACTTACCCTGAAACCACAAAGCAAGCATCCTTCCCCATCCCCTGTCCATACTCGTCTCTAGAAGGGCCAAGAGCTTTGTGTTTTGCCCGCGTGGCCGTGGCCCTCCATGACTCACCTACCCTCTCCTCCTGGTTCTGCTGGCCACCAACCTGGCAAGAACAAGCCACCCATCTGCCCAGGTCCTTCTGCTTCAACAGTCCTAATTCCTCCTCAAGAATACATGCACAGGACAATCCAGTAACCCTTACGATTAAAAATCAAGGCTACATCTCTACATGCCACTAGTGGTTTAACGCTTTTTAAAACAGAGCTCCCAGGCTGACTCCGCTCACCCCCAGCCGAGGCTCACAGGATGGCTTAAGCCAGATGCAGCACTGGGGTAGCCATAAAACCGGCTCACACCAGAAGTTTGGGATTACAGCTAACAGCTTCTCAGATGAAAGATACCACCAGACAATAAAAATACTTCAGATGTGGCACAGTCCGACTGACAGCAAATAAGCTGCCCTGGGCAGCTCTGCTTCTCCCCTGGCCTCGTGGGAAAGGAAGAAGGGACATGAAGCCCCGTGCCCAGCGGTTCGTACCCACCAGCCCCGTTTCTGGGAAGCGCTTCAGGCAGAAAGTGAGCTGGAAGGACAGGTCTGCAAGAAAGGTCCCCAAACTGATACCTGGTGTCAAGGAGATTAAAGGGTTGGGTCATGCTGCTTTGTGGGAAGGTTTTAAAATGGTTTACGATGGGTTTTGTAGAAGAGAGGCCAGGAGTGAGATGGTGGTACTTTAACTGAAAGAAAAAAGAGAGATGATTTGGACAGTAGGAGCTGATAGAGAAGGGGGAAGGATGTCAACTGTGGGAAAGATGGGAGGTTGTAAAGATGTGAAAGCAGATACAGAGAGGACTGAGGTTGTGCAATGTCCTGTGAGAAGGAATTGGGAAGAAAGCAGAGGAATTGAAAGAGGAATAAAATTCCTCCTAAAACATGTGTCAGCATATCCAAAACAAGGATTTCTTTCTTCTTTTAGTACTTGACAATGGTAAGGACTAAACAAGACTGTGGTGCACCACTAGATTTAATCCAATACAACTGGTAATTTTTGACTTATTGCCACATACATGCTGTGTCACAATTTAAGAGAATTAAATTCTTCAGCATACCAGATGACAGCTGTCTTCTGTGCTTTATCAGGAGGCATCTGGCCAGGTCAAACTAATTACTAATACTGCACAAGTGCCCTTATCTAGGAGCAAATGTTTTGCTGCTGCAATTATGGATTTGTTAAATTGCAAAAGCTACTTTTAAGGGAAAGGTTCACTGTACTTTTAAAAGGTACAATTACATTGCTCAGAGAGTCAGGAAGCTCAGTGTCAATTAAAGCAAGGTCTGCTTCAATTACTGCACAGGCTGGATGACTTGTTGATTATACCTTAATACTAAGGAGTATCTCTCAGTGGACAGTAACTTATGCTTGATGACTTTGCAATCTTCCTTCAGTTTGAAGGATCGCTAAACATAAATATACTTCAAGTACTCCCGAAATCCTACGTAAATGAATGGTTCCGGTCTTTCTTTCATGTACAGAAATTACGAAGACCTCTGTGTTAACAGGAGCTTGTTCTTGATAACGCAAGCTGGGACTATTAATTCAAGACCATACAGGCCTCACAGAGTTTCCAATCTTTCTGGCCTCAATTGCTTTTGGTTTTTTTAAGCACCACTGCTCTAGGGCCAACAAACATTTTCTCTTATATATCCACAGCAATCTATCCTGTGAGTCTGCACTATCCCGAGTCTGGTGTGGATGCACCATTGCATTCTAGTCTTTTTTTTTTTTTTTTTTTTTTAAATAAACAGACAAGCCTTGCCTATCCAAGCATGACACAAACCAGGTACACATTAGCTGGCTTCATCACTTCAGTAATAATAAAGCAGTCTAAAATTATTACATTAGGCAAGTACCAACTATAAATGTGTCTCCCAATGAGACTTCTACTCAAAGAAAGCAGCTTTCCCTGCACCCGCCACCGTGCAGCACTGCAGCGGGTGCTTTGCAGATCAAGGGGGAAGAGGACACTTCCATTTTACAACGGGAGCACCCCAGTGCGGAGGAAGGAGCAGAGAGATGAGGCTGGGCGACGCAGTTCTGCACAGCAACTCAGCACCTCTGACTTCCCGAGCTGACCAGATGCTGTTGGGGGAAGTTAACAGAAAATGGTGGCAATAATATTTCGGGTTCCTTCCAGCAAAGTCCTGAGCTGTCATTTTAAAGGACATTTCTAAGGTACCTTGAGATCTGCAAAGTAAAAGGAACAGTCGTATGGGGGGTATTACTAATAAAATGTTCAGCAGTGATGAGCGGATCATTTTGGAAGCACATCTTGAAACTACTTTTCTTCCCTCTTATTCTGAGGCAACCAATTCAACAAGGAGAAAAGTTAGATGCAGAGTACTTAAGCAGAGTAAGTAAGTTCACAATTTGAGGCTTGAAACTTTCTGCAAATAAAGCACGCTTAGGCGAATTCAAATGAGAATAATTTCAGAACACCTTTGTAAAAAGAGCGTACGTTCTCTACATAACTTAAAATTTTAGCAAACTTTTCACAGCACAACTAGAAAATAGGACTAAATTGTTTGGTGTTGGAGTCTTGGTTCATAAAAGCTCTTACCACACAACATCAGAGAGCTATTTTTTAATACATTAATGGATCTGACCTAAGTATTTTTCTTAAGCATCAGAAAGTCCATTATCTTGTACTGTGGAAACTGCAGCAGCAGTATTATTGGCTTACTCTGACAAGATGTATTCACATTCTTGATTTTATTCCATTTGTCTTACTGGGAGGGCTCCCAGTAGTAAAGCTAAGGGCATCTATGTGTGTGGGAAAGGCCTTATCCTGCAAAATCCTCAGGAAGACTGCAGAATTGTAAATTCCTCCAAATAAGCAGAAAGCCACTGTTGCTTTATTCTGAAGAACTGGTACACAGCTGTATTAGAGCTGTTTTCTTCAGTTCAAAAATAAAGATTTTTTGGATATAAGTTGAGAGAGAAACAAGGATGTTCTCAACAACTGCTGCAAACTCACAAAAGGGAATTCTTCCTGGGAGAATAACTCAGCAATAAGCACAGAGAAACTGAGCTGCTTGCTAATACGGTGCCAATCAGGTGAAGTATAAGCCTATCAACCACTTATAAACCTTGGTGTGCACTACAGTTAGGACTTAAAAAAACCCCAACCTGCCAAAATACAGAATCATCTGAACAACTACCCATACGCAATTAGTTACCAGCCCAAGTAACAGCAAAATGTTCCTTCTGTGGCAATAAAGGTGCTGCCACTGGTAGTAAAGATGAACATTCAATTAGTACTCACTCAAGCACGGCACGCTAACCATGCATTTTGACAGCGTCTTAGTTTGCAGGAGAAAAAGCTTCAAATCTTGCCTGCACTCACGCTGCTGACTCATAACGCTACCACACAGAACTATAAGAAGTTTTGTCCCAGGACTGTAACACATACTTTCTCTTAAAATACATGCTCAGGCTAACTTTCTGTAGACCTGACCACGTCTAATAGAGCCAACAATACGTTAGACACTGCTGGCTGCACAGACACATGGATTACTTGCAGTTTCATATTCTGCCTAGCTCTTTGTATTACCCATGTGTATATACACATATATAGAAAATTTCCCTTTACTGTTTACTACTAACTTTTTGGAATTAAGACCACAAAGATACCAAATAGTTAAGAGCTTGCTTGGCTGCAAGATCGTCCTTTTTTATCAGCCCTTTATCAACACCGCTGTATGTTTTGGGGTTTCTTCAAGCAGTTAGAGATTCGTGCCATGACCTTACATACCAAATTGCTCAGAGACCAGCACTTATCTTGTACCATTTAACGTTATGGTGCAGCGAGGCCAAGAGGAGCACGGGACCTACAACGGTGACATTTCAAACAGCCACCGCCACTTCTTTTAACAAATGGCCAAGAGGGAAAACCCAAGGACTGCAGAGATTAGCTCTAAAAATACCAGGCAGCCTGACGGTGTTTCCTCTTCCAACGCCGCACCAGCAGCTCTGCTACTTCCCAACTTTTACTCTCTCGCTTTTACGGCCGCGCCATAAAAGTTCACCGCAGGTTGAAAGTCGGCACGGGGACCAGTGGCCAACACTGAGGAGCTGCAGAAGCAGCTGCGCCCTGAATTTGGAGAATTTGGGGGAGCGTCCTCCCCAGCTTGACCCGAGGAGCTGCTACAAACGAGAGGGGTTGTGCTCAGAGGGTGGCAGCTGAATTTGTCACCCATTTTGACAGCTGGTAAACATGCACCCCTGCACAGCTTAGGCAGCCTACCTCCTGTTTCCTCCGAGGCAAAACAACCGC
>NW_009227956.1:0-17124 GCF_000690835.1 Fulmarus glacialis | reverse complement strand
CAACCCAAACCTTTCTATGATTCTATGTTCTTTGTAGACCTGGATCCAAATCTCACAAATTTCTCGGTCTTCAGAGAGCATCACAAAGTAATGGGGAGCATTACCCTTCAGAAGGGTAAAATCATTGATTGAACAGAACTGGTAAAGTGGTCTGCAGAGGAAGTGGAGTGCACTTGCTAATTCTTAACAAGGTAGTTTTGAATGTACGTTGTTCATCGTGATCACAAGTTTTCTCTTTTCCAGGTGGTGTTCACTGCTAATGATTCTGGTCACCGCCACTATACCATTGCCGCTCTCCTCAGCCCTTTCTCTTATTCAACCACTGCTGTTGTCAGTGATCCCCAGGAATAAACATGTACTGTCATTACACAAACACCCTCCTCCACTAGAACGATTGTAGGCTTTTAGGAGGAAGGTTTTTCCCTACTGCTAATGCATAACTTTTTGCTACATTAGTTTTTTTTCCATTTTGTAACCTGGCACACTTCAGACAAGTCAATAAAATGTTACTTCTTTAAAACAGTTTTGATTCTATTGGTGACGTTTTATTGTGTTCCAAGGTGTCATGATTTGCATTGAAGTGCAAAGGACATCTGGAAGCCATGCACGGCACATGGAAGCAAATTAACACTTGATTTGGGTCTGTTATCTGCCTCCACTACTTTAAGAAAGTCTCACCAAATGCACTGGCTCAAAATAAGAAAGTTATAGAGTTGTGCTACCTTAAAAAAATTTGACCAAACACACTCAAAGTGAGAAATTCATCCATGCTACTCATAATTTACACACAGAAGAGACGGTCCCGCTATTAACTAGGTCACAGGGTAAATAGGAGAAATTCTGAATACCTAGCAGCAGAACAATGCAGAAAAACTGTTTATAATAATAATTAAATATATATATCCAGAGAGCTGAAAGAGTTAAAACCTGTGTACCTTTACTTGAAACTTCAGGAAAACCTCAACACTTTCAAGAGGAAAGTTTGTTCCTCAATCAATCTAGGAAGTTCTGAAGCAATTTCAGTCAGCACCCTTTTTAACAACTTTGATCTTTAACCCAGTTGGCTACTGTATTCAGGTGCATTCCAATTAAATCTCTAAGTCGTCAAATCTCTAGCCATTATTTTAAAAAGTCCTAAAATAGAAGCATCATTTTAATAGTCTCTTCATATTTTTAGAAACAGTAAAGGTAAGCTGTAGAGTGACTGTGATTCAAATAATGTTGTTGATAAACTGACCAAAGAGTTTGAGGGATTTAGCAGTGATTTCTGTAGACTGGTGGCCTATTGCATTTAAAATATCCTGTAGCAGAGGAATTGCTGTTTAACAGGATTACAGAAACTACAGAGATTGTTACTGAAATCATGCCATTTAGAAACCATCAGCACTCATCTGCCACTGACCTTGGAGTTTATCTCTATACCCAGAGCCTGCTGGGATGACTGCATACCAAGTGAATTTAAAAGTTAGAACCTTTGACGTCATTTGTCTTTAACGTTTCACTATTTGGTTACTTTTGTCCCGATTTCTGGATACTACCACAGTTACACAACTCTTGTAAGCAATGCAAATAGTTCCAGAACAGCACCCATCTTAAAGCATGCATATTCCATGGGATCTTACTATGTATTCCTAGAGCTTGGAAACTGCATTCCTAGAGGTTTGCAGGGGGCTATGCCCAGTCCTCAAAATAGGACATAAATATGTTCATACAGTCGTGGTGTAGTCATAAACATACAAACAAACAAACTGCATGTAGTCATCCACCTGAGGACAGGATAAACCGAGTAAGAGAGTGTATGTGCATGCATCTAAGCAAAGATCAGAAAGACAAAGTTTAATCTCAAGGAGTAACAGTTCCCTAAAATGAAGCAGACTTGTGGTGGGGGCTGACTTGCAGTTGTACAGCAAAAGTCTTGAACTTGTATTTAATCTAAGGTACAAGTGACATGACAGGACTTAAAACACTCTTCAACTGTGCTCCAGAAATGGGTATGTAGGTATCTAGTTATCATGCTGGAAACCAAAAGTAACATATTTTTCCTGTAGGGGAATGCATAAGATAACTAGATAGCCCACACATTATCCACTTACCTTTTATCAGAGGTGGGGGCAAGGCCACCACAGAGAGAAATCTCAAAATAGATAAACATGGGTGAGTTAGTTAAGCCAAGCTATAACCACAGAGAAATTCTCACTGAAACTGAAATTGCTGAGTGGACAAGAAATTTGTATTTCTCTCAACTATATGAGATGCATACAGCACTATTCCTCAACAAAAAGAGAAAATTAAAACAGAATAGACATTGTTTCCAAGAAAACAGATCACTGTAGCTGAGGTAGGCAATATTGACAATATTTCCACAGACAATGATAAAAGAGACTTATTTTTGCAGACAAGGTTCATGTTTGTATAGGTTACTTATTTTCTCATTGTTTACTAAGTAAATAGTATGAATTGGCATGTTGAAAGTCATATGGGTTTTCTAATAAGTAGCCTCAGTTTAGAGGCCTTGATATAAAAATCACAGATCCCACCAGCTTCTACTTGCTGACACTGAGACTTGCTAGTGGTAGGCAAAATGGCTTTTCATTCTGTATTTCTTGTTTTCTTAGCTGGCCTGGCATTTTCCTCCGAAGCTGCACCACCGGTAAGTGTCTCAGGATTGAGGTCCTTCATACTGATGTAGTCCCAGCTTTTTTTCTTTTTTTTTTTTTTTTATACTTTTATTAGTGTAAGTGAAAAATAGAATATTCCATTTTATTGCAATTACTTTGATTTTATGATATGTATTGACTGTAGTTCTCTCCTCTGCTCTTTTTCTGGTCCTTCTTTCTTTAGTGATTAGTGAGAGGGCTTTATGGTTAGAGAAGTAGTACTTGTCATTAGACTCAGTGACTACGTGAAAAACAACGTAAGCGAAGAAAGGAAAAAAAAAAAATCATATTCACTACACAAAAGCCTTGGTCCTGTTGAAAAGTAACTAATAGCCCTTATAATACAATGAACAAGCTCCTGTCGCGAGGGACTTTACTTCCTGTTGTGAGATCCATGCTGGAGAAATGCCTTCCGCAGTCCTCTCCCTTACTACTCTACCCACTACAGCTCTATCCCATGCAAGCAAGAAGGGATCTCATGCAAGGACTGATGCAAGCAAAGAACAGAGCCAAAGCCAGGATCCCACCTCCAGAGGGCTCATTTATTCCAGCAAAGCAAGCTAGAGACACACACACTTCAGCCTGAAACTCTCCTAGAACAGACTGGTCTCTCTCCCCCCCCTACTCATTCTTCCTGTCAAGCTCTGATCTTTGGGAAAATGCATTCCTGACCAACCTTTGTGAGGAAGCAGACTTTCATTGAGCTCCCAGGGTGTAAAAGCCAGGAAAATAGGTGGTGGCACTAGAGCCCCCATTGCTAATGTCTCAAAAGAAACACTAGTGAGGAGCCTGTGCATTCCAGAAAGGGAGCCTGAGGAGTCAGGGCATAGAGGCATTACAGATAACCTGCTGACACATTGGTCTGATATAGGGCTGACGGGATATTCAGTATGTCACAGTCTGTAAGAGGAGATGTAAGAGAGGGTTCCTAGTTTTTAACATCTACATCATGATTCATTTTGCAATGATTAAATGGAGATCAATGATTGCTATTTTGAGATCATCCCTGATTAGCACCTTCCACAAAGCTCTATTTTCTCACTTTTCATATACAGAATTAGGTGATGGAAGGTCAAAGCCCTGATTGAACTCTACCTTTGAATAGGTAAAACATCAGGGCATAACCACTGCTTGTGATGAACATGTTGGGAGTGAAACTACAGCCATCCCATCTTTGAAGGAAGGTTTTCCTCTCCTATCCCTGCATAGCTGCCAGGGGCTGACAAGTCTGATTCAACATGGTGTTAGGAGAGAGTCCGTATGTGGTGCTTACCCAGTTTACAGCAGAACTAAGATAACTGCATGGCAACAAGACATCAGAGGCTCTCAAATCCAGAAAGCTGTGCTCAAATTGCCACTCCAAAATACAGAGGAAGAGTTGCCAGATTTTTAAACATAACTGCTATCTTTGATGATTTAATTATTTGCTGTTGACGTCACAATTTAGTTACAACTTCATGCTGGAGATGGTGTGTAGCTAAGCCATGACAAAGAGAAAACAGAAATGTGTTCTCACACACTGCTGCGGTGCATCCTCAGCGCACGTGGCTACACTCCCCCGACAGCTCCTGACACCTTCCTCCCCAGTTCCACCATATCCAGTCCCCAGAAAGCTTCAGGCTACATTTCTGCAGTACACAGTGATCTTGTTGAGGAAAATACGGTACGTTCTCTAGATCTAAAGCATAAGATTCCTTACTGCTTTATTATGCACCATTGCTTAGCTTCCTTACAACGTAAAAATTCTCTCTTCCTACCTGAAGGACTCTGCTGACTCCACGCATCCTCTTTTTATAAAAATTCTGGATTCAGTCCGAGGAAGTCCAGCTCCAAATGTTCCAGTTAAGTTATATAAAGAAGCTGCAGATGGATCTTGGGAAGTGTTAAATTCAAAGTAAGTCATACCAAAATAATGAGTGAAAGAAGGGAAAGGCAATGGGAAGAGGCCAAATAATTGAAAAAACAGTTTCACATTCTCTAACATGTGATGCCTTTTTTACTCAGAGGAAAGATAACATACTATTGAATGAATTTGCTGCAGACTGTCTTTTAACTGTACTACAGTTTCAAGTACCAAAATGGTTTTATAATGCTTTGTAATTACTGTGTGCACAAGGAAGTATTTTAAACTATCCTTTAATTCAATCATCGCTTCTCTTCAATTTCATTACAAAGGATTGTATTACTTTTCAGTACCCACCAATGAACTGCTGCATTGTTACCAGAAGAATCAGGCAGACTCTTTTAGTTTGTTTGAAACTAAGACTCTGGTTGAGAATCCTACCTTTATTGGATATTTTCCTTCTTTCTAAATGGATTTTCATTTCATACAACACCACAGCTTTAAAAAGAAAACACGGAACTGTTTTGAACATAAACCACATCAATAATTGATAGCCTTCTTTCCTTCAAGAAAAAGGAATCAGCCAAAAGGACAAAATTTGGGGATAAAGCTTTCTCACCTCCTCCCCCACAGAGAAGCAATTACATCTAAAAGAAGAAAAAGAATCTCCCAGATATTTAAATGCTGCTATGCCTTTTAAAAAAATATAATTGTAGAATTTCAAATGTAGATGACTTTTTTTTTTAAATTGCCCTCAATTTTAGTATATATTAATACTTCAAAAAAGCAATTTTTACTTAAAGTATAATCTGAAATGAAATTGAAAAAATTCTTAGGGGGTACACAGAATGAACATTCTTTCTCTGTTCAACAAGCAACATCCCACTTCCACACTTTTCTCGCCAAGATATTTGCAAGGTCTCATCCTCTTTCCCAGTCTGTTAACAGTCTATTCAACCTAAGAAAGTGAGATAGGGCTCATAAAGGCTAAAGCTGGCATAGTGCAGGAATTTCAAGAGTGGGATCCCAGACTCGGATCCATTTGTAGAAAGCCCATGAGAAACTGTCCATAAGTGCCTCACTGTTGTAGAGCAGTGGGCTGGCAGAAGCAACAGTGCTCTCATATGTGTCCTTGAAAAATATAGCTACAGCGAAGGCTACACATATTTGTACATGGAGGGGTGGGGGAAGAAAATCTATTTATGTTGTCCTACTTAAATGGCCTCCCACCCCTCAACTGAGAAGATAGCTTCACACATTGGAAAACACTGGAAATGTGTGTGATTTTTCCATTAAGAGGGTGTTCAGTTTACTTATCCTCAAATCTGAGCTTAGAGGCTTTATATAAAGATGCTCTGCTGAACAGGTGGATGTTGACTGAAGCCTTAAAAACATACTTAACATCTGAAACAAAGAACAAAGTAAACTTAACATAAGGTATACTAAAGTCATGATAATACTAAATCAACCTCTCCAGCCTTGTTAATTTGTAAATAATTGAATTGAATGTTAGCAAGAGATTCTGAACTGTTCTCAGTTAAAGATATGTTTGGTTTTAGCTGAGAAAGCTTATCACAGAAATGAACAGTTATCTAACAATGATGAATCTATGACAAAGAAAAAATAGAGACATTTGAACGGATGAAAAAAAATTTGATAACTGACTACAGAGCATCTTGTAGGATACAAATGGTGTTCTATGACTTCATAGTTATAGGCTATATTAAAGCACAAATCCTAAGTAATGCACTGAACAATGACATAAAAAACATTCAATCGTTTATTTTTCTCTGCATGCAATTTGAATAAAATATGTTCAGAAAAAGATTTGGCAGCTAGAACACAAAGCAGTGGTTTGTGACTACTAAAACCAGGCACTAGCAGTATTGTTATTTGCAGATAACCTACCCAATCAAAAACCTAGTATTATATAACTTATTTCACAGAAATAGGTTTCAACCAAGAGACATGTTTGAGAGACAACATTCAATATTGGTTCTGGAGCCCCAAATTGGTTGGTGTTCAAAGGTCTACAGTTTCAAGCCAGTACTATGGCCTTGGCACTGATAGCATCTTCAAATCAAACAAAACCATCTGTTTGTTGAGGATGGAAAACCAACTGATCAATACAAGACAACAGGGAATTCCATAAGGCTACACTGTTGGCTGACCTATGGTCATTTCAAATAGCAGATCTCAAATTTCAGATAGCCAACTGTAAAAAATATTCATACTGATAAAACAACTCAATGTATTTAAATAAGTAAGAAAACTATGGAAAAATCAAGAGAGTGGACCCTACTTACTTGCACAGTAAGTGCATCATAGAGCTTCCACATTGCTTACAGCAGTGGTCAAGTTTTCCCTCTGAATGGGTTCATTTAATTAAATCCAAGACTCTGCCAGGAGTCTATGAACAATAATGCCAGCTTTTGGCTCACCCCCAAACCACGCAGAGTAGTGACATGGCAGGCAGCCATCTGCTGTGGCGATCGTGGAAGTAGCAAATGCCAAGATAAGCTCTGAAGCGTCCGTAATACAGATGGACGTAAGCCATTCCAGATCAATAGAAGTATTCATCATATTACTTAAGCTACACAACATCACTCAAGTTCAATTGCTAAGAACTGCATTTTCCTCGGGCTTTTAACCAATATATAAAAGTGCCATTCTTCTGCCATCACACAGACAAACCAATGACAACGGAGAGCTCCATGAGCTCACAACTAAAGAACAATTTGTAACAGGGATATACAAGATTGAGCTTGACACAGCCTCTTACTGGAAGAGACTGGGCCTGAATCCCTTCCATCACCATGCTGATGTGAGTATTCATTCTTTCCTGTACTTTGCTTGCAAAGAATAAAGATACTTTATATGTCTAGGCTTCAATTACTAATTGACATGTTGAACTTTCTTTTCACTTTAAAATATTTTTGCATTAACACTTTAAATCCAGTCTCAAAGCTTTGTAACAACATACTCATGAGAGAATCTAGTTACTAGCTTCCCCGTAACTCTCAATAAGCTCTTAGATGCATTACTTACTAAGAGGCTTTCTGTCCTTCTACCTCTACTTAAGCCTGTGATACTTTCTGTAGTTATTTCTAGACTCCTGAGGGAGAACAGGTGGAGTACTCTTAAGTCTCCTGGGAAAAGGATTTTTCTGCCTTTTGGATCCAGTATTTGTATGGCTGCAGACAAAGTTTATAATTTAGATTTTTGAAGATAATGAAAGTATGAACTGTGTTCTGGATGCTTGGATCCTCAGTTTAAAAGAGAAAAAATGTGTAAAAGGCCTTTTTAGTTTGCATGGGACAGATAAACTGGTTAGATGAAGGCAGTCCAAACCTGGTACCGACTGAGGTCAGCTCCAGGGTTTGGGACTCCTTGGTGGCTGTCCCCTCCCCCTTCCACAGCATCAGCCCTTTCACATGACCTTTCAGTAGCAGCAGCAGCAGTCCTGTATTAGTTGTTTGCTGGACTGTGACAGATCAGTGAGCACAACCAGCTGTACAGTTTGCAACTGCTGCTCAAAGAGCCATTCCTCATCTCCTTGGAAAAAAGGTGGCAAACAACTGGGTTAAATTTTGTTTCTGTCTCCCTGAAATGGATGAGAGACAACATTCTTATTCTAGACAATAATGAAGGTTAATGCTGGCTA
The DNA here is from genome assembly GCF_000690835.1 of Fulmarus glacialis. NCBI lineage: Eukaryota > Metazoa > Chordata > Aves > Procellariiformes > Procellariidae > Fulmarus > Fulmarus glacialis. The sequence goes on along the minus strand of NW_009227956.1, from coordinate 8,960 downwards.
GTCTTGTCTGCTGTGGTAACTGAAATAAAAGAGGTAAGATGAAAGCTGCAAGTAAATTGATTATATATCAAGATAATGTTTAAATCTATATTCCAGACCGGAAATGAATTTAATCCAGAGTACAAGAACCTCTTTTCTTAAAAATAAACCTCAGTAGGGATCATGTTTTGCTCAGTTCACTGGTTGTTTCATATGCATCTTTTTTATTAATGTTGAAAGGAGCACAAGCTATGCATCACAGAATGTTATTAAACTGTGTCTATTTTAAAAGTTGACACTCATCATCTCACAACACAAAATAAGCTACTGTGTAGAGGGAGAAATCAAAGGACAGGACATGAGCTGATGGGGGAGATGTTAAAAGGGCTGTTGTAAATGATTCATACATCAGGTCATTACCACGTTGTGGCCAAAGGACTAATGCAGTCCTTCTCTGTCCACTAGATATATAAGTAGGATTAAAGAAACTCATTGCTTCATATTTTGGCCTGATGATAGCTGTTGTAGCACTATGTTTAATTCTGTTCCTCAAAGTTCAGGACTTCGTAAAAGCAACAAAAATATTCAAATACTTGAAAGAATGCCTTTTTTTTTTTTAAATAAAGACAATCAACAAGGAAAAAATCTTGTTGCCATTTATAAGTACCAACAAGAAAACCCCAATTTGGATAATAAATATATTTGATAAAATTTTAAATAATGTAAGTGACATGTATGCTTTTAACGAAAGGATATTTAACCAGTGGAAAAACTGTGTGACAGGCAACCACAGATCACACTGACCAAATCACCAGAAGAGAAGATATTTCCAAAGTTTTGTGGGAGGTTAGATAAAATTATCACAATGGTTCCATCTAGGCTCGTATCTAGAGATCACTTCTCATTTGTCTTCTATTTGTTTCTTCTTTTTCCAGGTGGTGTTCACAGCTAATGATGCTGGTCATCGACATTACTCCATTGCTGTTCTCCTCAGTCCCTTTTCTTACTCAACTACAGCAGTAGTTAGTGAGCCAGTGGAATAGAAGCTGACATTAAGCATGAAAATTTTGATGTGTAAATTCAAATTTCCATAAATGATAAGAAATTAGTTTCTGACTGTATCGACAGCTTTAGATTTCATAGTAAATCACTAACAGTAACAGTCAAGTTGTTTATTCACTTTGTTAACTTTAGGAAGAATGTGTATTGACTTTGTTTTCAAATACTCTTCTGAATAAAAGTATTCTGTATTTCTCTATTCTGTAAGTATTGCTCTTCTGAATAAAAGTTTAGGGTTTGAAAAAACACAGTAAGCTTAGAAAAAATGCATTGAAACTCCATTCTGGGATTCTAAGAACAAACCAAAATCTTCCATGAAGTTAATAAACTACATTCCTTCTTGTAAAGGAAACAAACCAAACACATCTGAAAGGTGTCATGAAAAGTAAGCACAGAGGAAACGCAATCCACCACCTACCATCATCTATACCTTATTACTGAAGCCCACAACATATGAAGTCACATGGGACTACTACCCAGGGTCCCACATAATCGTCAGATAAACTCACCTCCCAGTCTGATTTTTAAGATAAGAAGCAAAAGCAGCTTAAAAGTGACAGCAAGGTAAAACAGCATTTAAGGATACTAAGGATGCTACACATACTCAAAATGCTTTCTTTCCTGCTTTCCAATATATTATAACTGGTGGCACTTTCAAGGAGAGCCCATATCCTTGGAAGTGCTGCAGAAAAGCATATCCATCAAACATACTTAAAGAAGTTTATTCGTGTGTTTTCATAAAATTCTGCAAATACCTTTGTCCCCAGTTGAAGTACTCCCAAAAATTACTCACATACCTCTAACCGTCAGACACTTTTGAAATAGCTGTAAGATACAAAGAAAAATAAGAAGGATAAGTGATGATTTCTGAGAAAACCAGCTCCCTATTTAATGCCAGGAGAAATATGGATGAATCCTTCTACTTCCCATTCTTGTAATCCGTATATAAGGAAGATTATTCCTAAACAGAAATAAGCATAGAAAAGAGCCATTAGGAGATTCAACAGAATAGCAACCCTATCTTGGAAAAGTACGCAAAAACGTTCAGTCATTTAGCCTAATAAAATAAAAAGCCGAAAGCATATAAATACCAATAAAGGGAAAACGATTTGTTAGCCTAAGGCTTGATCCCATCACAGCCTAACTTGATGTATTTGCTGGCCAGGTTCCCCTTCCTTTTGTTGTTACTTCGAGGTACTGAGCACTACAAAAATGAGCACTTTGTCTATAAACAAAACACAAAGGAGATACGTTCTCCACAGAACCTCAGAATGAACAAACCAACACAATCTTTAGAACATTATATTTCATAAAAGACAATGATAAAAAAGTACAAACATTTTTATGAACAACAAAAAACCAAAACTATGATAGTACACAGGAAATTCCCAGCATTTGTTTCAGTGCATTTTTCATTAAGCCTAGCTTACATACCTCTACAAATAAAATAATCTTAAGTACACTTCTTACTGATACGCAATGGATCCTTTTAATATTTTTAAATATCTGGCTCATTAGTAACCCACTACAACACAGTCATTAGTAAACATAATGATAGAAAAATAGACTGGCAAGATCCAAGAAAAAGGACATTTTGCACTTGCTTTTCAATATATTGTCTATTGCAAAGTGGATTTTATATTTTGTATTCTCCCACTTAAATTTGAAATACAGCAAATGGGCTTAGGAGTATCTTAGCATATCAACCAGATTCCACTGTTCATATTTCTGTAATGTTTTTACTTGTTAATTTGCAAGACCTTCAGAATCTTGTAAAATACTCCCTCTTTTTTCTCCCTCCATGTTCACTCCTTGAAGAGAAGACGTCCTTAATTTGCCTTGTCAGCAACGCAAAAGCCAGTGTGATTGGCTTCTCTCTACATTTCACAAGAATCATGAAAATATCAAAAGGAATGTGCACAACTCTTAGTTCTGCATCACATTTATTTTGTTTGAAGGCACTGTCTATGTTAAAATTCACTACAGAATAGTACTGAGTTCAAGCAGGTAGTATACAAACACTATTTTTGATGTAATTTAAGATGGCAACTTTTAAAACTTCCCAGCAAAGTGATAAAAGGTACTTAGAGAATAGTGTTGGTTAACAATTCATAATTTCACATCCATCGCTTTGGGGCACCAACATGTAAACTTTTTAAGAACTCAGCTACATGTCATAATTCATTCGCATACTGGTTTAAATCACATTTTTCTAAGATCATACATGATTAATCAGTTAGAGCTGCAAAGTTATATCAGTTCAGCCACAGCATATGTGTTATATAGTATGTATATATGTGTGTATATATACATGTATATGCATTAGAATTTTTAGAATTGCACATTAATTTCACAGAGTGCCTAACAAATGGGCACAAAAGCATGCTTCAGAGAACAGTACAGACCTACAGTACCAAAGGATGTTTCATAATCATAGGTGTTAAATTGTAGGTGAACTTGTACTGAAAACCAGGAATCACTTCAAAACTATATCAGGGATTTAAAAATGTATTCAACAGTTCTTAAAGAATTGTATTAGTCTGTTATGAAATAAGACTGATTTTATTTTGAAGATATAATTGTTCATACAGTGTATTAATTATCTCCCCTTTATCCATATGCTTTAGAATATTCTATACACTCAGTTATAGAAAAATATATCAGGAAGTGATCAAACCACTTAAGCATGCTTTTGAAGGGTTTTGTTCACTTTATGCAACTTCATTGCACTACATCATTCCTAAAGCATATTAGATTAACTGGTAGATTTTAAGGTAATTCCAATGCGGTTTAAAATATCCCTTACAATTGTTCTCAACTACTTAAATTAATTCATTACATTTCTACTAAATATGTGGGATGCCTACAACTAAGCTATAACTTTACTGCAGAATGGCTAAGGGCAAGATTTGCTGCTGGGATGTGAAAGACGTAAAAGGTATTTATGGCAAACAAACTCAAATATACAAAGCACCACACCATCTGCGGCAGCAATTCAGGAAACCAACACATAGTAATGAGTTAAAGTTAGTATTCTTTGTCAACACTCTTACAGAACACTCTATGGATAAACAATCCTTATTATATACTGCTTTCCATTCTTCATGGGAGCAGAAGTCAGTCTTTGGTTCCTAAAGAGTTGAGTAACTGTGACAAACAAAACAGTTTAGTAGATCTTGGTCAATATCTTTGCATTAACATAGAAAATAAATGATCCAGTCCTTTTTCTTAGTATTAACAGGGATGTAAAAAAATATTAGGAAAAGATAATAATGCTTAGCAGTGGGATACTTTCAGGTAGCGTAACATTACAAGCAAACAGAAAATAAAAAGATATGTTTTTCATTATAAGCCGAGGAAAGAGGCTAGTTATACATATAACACCACAAAAATAGAGAAACAGACAGGACCAATCTTTAGCGGGACTGCGCAACCTCAATCTCATTGAAAGTCATCGACTTGAGGATACTTAGTGCATCATAGAAGCACTCAGCACTCTACCAGAATAGGCCCTTAAATAGCTATATTGATTAATATATTACAGGTGGAATTTTAAAAAGCAGTTGGGATTGGCCTGCTTTCAGTTCCGCTTATGCCATCATCATCATCGGAACAGTTTGACCAACACCGTGGTTCTGAAAATCCCACACTGCAAGCATTACAATTATTAGAACTATGTTTTATTATTTTCTTAAAAACCTAACTTTAATATTCTTCCAATGAAGACACATTTTTGGCTCTTCTGATTTTGGAGGAATAAAAGTGCTGTTTACTAGGATTTAAAAAAAAAAAAGAAAAAAAAAAGAACAATACCAAAATACTGTACGCACCCAGACACATTGTTTTAGGCATTAAAATCCCTGACATTAACACTAGTGGCACACTTGGAAACAGTTAGAATTCCTGTAGATCATAATATGCAACAACCGCAAGATTTTCCGTAATACACATGCAATATGCATATAAATAGGATTTAGATGGCAGGCAGGGTATCATACAATTTTGCTGGCAATAAATAAAATTAAAAGCTTTCTTTCTAACAAGTTCATATACGAAATTGATTTTTCTATATAGATATGTAGATATGCAGGAGGCCTAGAGCTCAAAACTAGTATAACAGTTTACAGTCATAGCTGGCCAACAATTAATATTTCCTTCATTTCACATAAGGTATAACCTTTTTTTAAGCATACTTACATTTTACATTTGTTCTTTCATGCTAGTAAAAACATTCCTATAGAATTCAAACGAGAACACACTCAAATACATACTGAAGCATAAAATACTGAGCAATTTAAAAGCAATGTACACACATTAATTTACATCACATATTTACAAAACACATTTTAAAAAGAAACAAACGCATTCATTTAAATACGAGGGGGGGACAGTTTAGTATAAAAAATTCCTGGAAGAAGTGGCCCCTGTCCCTACTTCCAGAGAAGCTACAAGTCTGTTTTCTGCAGTTTATTTAGTTGAGTGGTTAAGATAGAGAATATGAAGAATGAAGGCTTGAACAGTAGTCTCATGCTGTAAACATCTGAGTGGTAGCTGCTGGCTTTTCTTTCAGAACAAAATGCATGGTACATAAAATCACTTTACTTCTCATCCGAAATATGCATCATCAAATGGTCAAAAATCTCTAATTCTAAGATGCTGTTTGTTGGTTTTGTTTTGTTTTACAGTGTCTATTAGTAGCTTCCAGTGTTAAAAGTTTATTCTGGTAGGGTAGCTTGTCATTCCACTTCCATCAATAGTCTCTAACAGGAGCAAGTTCTGGTATGAGATTAACAGTTATATTTTTATACAATCTACTGACAAGTATTTTAGGAGTATATATTAAATTGTTCAACCCATCAATATACTGACGTTCTCTGGAATACCTCAGAAGTTTATATCTGCAGAGGGAGTTGGAAGAATAAAACATGAGAAAGATTTGCAAGAAACAATTCAATTGATGTTAAGACATGATACTGCAATAGTCATTTCATTTTGGAATATGCTTTTAATTCTGAAACTACCTCTCAGTCCTTTGAAATTATCAAATTACCTACCTAAGCTCTAAAAGCAAGCCACTTTCTGGTTTTTAATACACTTAGATTTTATGTTCATATATACAAGTTAACGTTAAGACTAAGTAACAAAGAAGGCATTTAATATGTATACTTTTTATGGTCCCAAACTAAACTAATTTTTAAAGACCATTCAATTTCTTCATGTTCTTTTGCTATAAAACTCAACTACAGAGCTCAGAGAAGATTTAGGAACCTTCACTGTTCATCATTATACATTTAAATGTCTGAATTGTTTTTCATTTCGTTCTTGATACTCCTGTATTTGCAAACATCTAAGTTTGAGGTGATTAAAAAAAACAGTTCTCCTCCCCCTTCCTTAGACTACTGATATATACCTTTTAGTTTCATATCATGTATTTACTCATGTCTACTGTACGTGTCTATTTAAAAATTATGAATAAAGTAGAAAATAAAGATGTTCCCAGAAAAAGAGACACCCATTGATAACAGAATTGAGCAGTATTTCTAATCATCTGCGAACACATACCATAAACCCTTTATTTTGCGTTTCCCATTCTAATTTTTAGGTGTAGCTCATGCTGCATTCTGGTTGCTACTCCAATCGAGGGCAGCCAGAACCTACTGGCCAGTTAAAGTGTTTTGCGTCTTTGTAGCAAAGAAAAGGAACCCCGAAAGAAAACATTCGTGTCAATGTAAGCAAGAAATGAGAGGACCTATATCTCAGAAAAGAATGAAATATGATGGAAGAAACCAATCCTTGAGGAGTTTTAAAGTCTGTTTTCACACAGGAGTCATTTCCCCTAGCTGTACTGCTTCCTATTGCAGAATATCCAAATTAACCAACTAATGGAGCCCTGCCAGTACTAATGCCCAAACTATTACGGAACAACATTCTGCATCAAAGATCATGACAATAATATCCTCTGACACACAAACTCAGTCTCTCTCATGGTTAAATAAAAAATATCTGAACACCAAACATAATGTGTTTAAGAAAATACAAAGTTTAGCACTAAAGAGGGAGTAACACTGATAAGCACTGACTGCTTATTTGTATGTGTGGAAGATTTGCATGTGTATAAGAAAAAATTTTACATCTTTAGCTCTAGTACTTGAAGCATTCTCTGTTTTTCTTACCGTCCTAAGAACTGGACTTCACCTCTGTGATGATGAGGAATGGATTTGTACTTCCCTAAATCTCCCTCTGGTCTTGTTACGTTGTATCCAGCATAGTGAACCCTACAGTATAATACAGAAACATTTATATGAAGAGTATTAAAAAGATGTTTTTACAAGTTACAGCAAAAGTGAAAAATATGCATCAGATCTTTGAAAGCTAAGTCTTTGCGTTCACTGACATCCTCTCCCTAAAAAACCCAAACACTCCTAACCCAACAACTAAAAAAGCTGGCAAAACCAATGAAGTGTGAAATAGTAATAATTTCATATTTGTTCTTAAAGCACAACAGCATAAAAATATGAAAATAGTATGGAAAAAGAATAAAAACATACAAACTCTTCCTTTAAAATGTATCTCTTTGTATATAAAGTCATGCAGACACTTAGTTTCAACAGCTCAACTGGAACATTTTACAGGTGTTCACCGTGAGCAGTTAGTAATACAGTGAGTATTGTTGTACTTTGTCCAATTTGTGACTATCAATATAGTCACAAATTAACCTCTCTCTCAAACACTGCTCCTAAGATATGAAAGATACTTAAACTCATGCTTACTCTACATGTTTGTGGGATGGTATTCCATAACGCTAGCAGCAAGAGAGAGATGTAAATTAAAATTAAAAAGTAACGCACAGAAGACTAGAAGGAATGAGACTAAATATGCTTAATACTGTTATCTGTTGTTATATCCATTATTTGTTACAAGACCTATCTCTAAACTGTCTCCAGGACAAGAAAAAAGAACATCATACTTATCCCTTCAAATGGTATGTTCTAATATTTCTAAAGTGAACTCTTTAGAAATGTTAGAATTTGTTCATTTAAAACAAACGAAAAAAAAGGTAACAACTGAAAGAAAAAGCACCTAATTGTTCTAAAGGAGTGGATACCACAGAACGATAAGAAAGACATAAGCACTGAACACTCACCTGTTCCAAAGATCATCATCTTCTCCACCCCATCCCCAAAAGGCATTTGGAAACCCATTGATCTTCTTGAATTGTTCTACTGTCAGGCCACTTACACCACCGAAGAACTCATTGTATGGAAGACTGAAAACAAAAGACAAATTCTGTATTATTAGCTGAACTTAGATAGGTAGCCCTCTCTTTGAACAGTGCCCTTCAAAAAACCAAGAACCCCCCCAAACTAAGGACATGAACAGATGCTGAATGTATTCACTAAGGGGAATTGGTTCACAGATCGCTGGCAATTAGTAACATATAAGGAAGTTGAATAAAATGTTTGCCATAGTGTCTGATTTGCATAAAAGGTACTCTTAGACTGTAGCTCAAATTAGTACCGCCACATGAAACAGAAGTCTATCACATATTTCAGATGGCTAATTCAGACCCAAAGCTGAAGTGTAAACTGAAGCCCTCAAACTATTGTATTTTGATACTATTCAGCTGAAAAAACCTCTCTTTAATCAACTGAAAAAATTAGAAATCTGTAAAGCATCAATTCAGTAATCTTAATTCATGACTGTATTCTACAGAACTGTTAAAACTTGAGAGGAACAGTTTAACAGTACGTATTCAACCACAGTGAAATACCTACTTATTTAAAAAAACAATTTTCCAGTTTTTAGAAGCTAAACTTTTGAATCAAAAGGATCTAAAGGCTTTTTTGTCGGTAAGCATACAGAATTACTAACACATATTATTAAGTAATAAGCAGTTGGCCACCACGAACAGCCACTATAGC
>NW_009227955.1:0-232 GCF_000690835.1 Fulmarus glacialis | reverse complement strand
CGGGGGTGAGAGCCAAAAGGGGGTCCCCGGAGAGCTGCCCCCCACCCGTCCCCGTACCAGCGCTGCCCGGGATGCGGGATGCAGGAGCCGGGTCCCGCTGAGGAACTCGGCACCAGCCGGGGAAAGGTGTCCTCCCCCTGCGAAAGTTTCAATAAAAATATACTTTTCCCCTAGTTTGGTTTGGGGTTTCTTTGAAGTCTTTCAGGATTTTTCTTTCTGAAACTTGTTTCCC
>NW_009227954.1:0-401 GCF_000690835.1 Fulmarus glacialis | reverse complement strand
AAAAAACCCCCTCAAATTCTGATTAAAAACCCCAGTTCTTTAACTATAAAATTTTGATTAAAAAAAAAACCTCAAATTTTGCTAAACTCCCCCCCTCAAATTTGGTTTATAAAAACTGCTCAAATTTTGGTAAAAAACCCAAACAAACTCAAATTTTGGTTAAAAAAAAAAAGCAAACTCAAATTTCGGTTAAACCCCTCAAATTTCAGTTACAAAACCCCCTCAAATTTTGGTAAAAAAAAAAACCACCCTTAGAATTTTGGTTTAAAAAAGCCCTCAAATTTAGGTGAAAAAAACCCAACTGTCAAATTTTGGTTTTAAAAAAAACCACCTCAAATTTTGATAAAAACCATCAAATTTTGGTTAAAAAACCCTCAAATTGTGGTTAAAAAAAAAAAAAA
>NW_009227953.1:0-6019 GCF_000690835.1 Fulmarus glacialis | reverse complement strand
CCGGCCGCCTCCCGCCCGGGCCGCCCCTCTCTCCGCTGCCCGCCTTCGGAAGAGAAAAAAACGGAAGAGGCGTGAGCTCGTAGTACCGATGAGTGAGCGGTCTCCGGCCCGGGGGGAGGCAGAGTGAGCCTCCGCCACCCCTCGGGCCTGGCCTTCTCTCACGCTCCCTCACGGTCTGGTGGTGGTCGGGGCGCCCCAGGCCCCGCCGGCGAGGGGGACCCTTCCCTCAAGTTCCCCTTCCCTCAGGTTCCCCCCACTGGCCTTATTTTTTATCAAAAGGTGGGCCAGACGTCCTGGTTCAAGGGAGGTCTAACGATCTCGAGAGATGGAAGCAGTATTTTATAAGATCCTAACCCTCAACTACTGTCATCCTGATAAATCTATGGAAATGCTAGTCAGAGGATGGGGTGCTGCAGTCTGAAGATTGCCTACGTAACCTCAGCTCTTTCCTCTTTTGTGATAGCGGCAGCCGTACTTAAAACTGTAGGGATCTGACATGGTCAGATACTGTTTCTTAAACATAACAGGCTATTGAAAGTAAATTGTGTGTCTTGCAGCTCAGAATATAGGAAATGCTTGTATGTGTAAGTAAAGCATGCAGTGAGAACAAGTACCTCTGGAGAGGAGAGAATGAAAAACTGAGTAAACAGGAATGGAATGTCTGGACCTAATGTAATTTAAATTGAGGTGGTAAGGATAAAATTATTTCACGAACTGAAATACACTGAAGTGGAGGGCTGCAGAAACAGAGTAAACAGAAGAGTGACCCCATGAGCACTGTCAGAACAGGAAATCCCAATTACGTCAGTCTCTTCTAAGACAGGGATAAATGCAAACAAGATTGACAATGTATACAGGCAGATCCTGATGAATCAAAAGAAATACAGCATTAAAGAAAAAATGCAACAAGAAGCTCAAAAAATTGCTAAAAGCAGAAAAGTTGGGTTAAAAGCCATAATTTACTTATCTTTAAATGTAGCACCTAATGTAGAATTAATCTGATTTTTCTGTCATTAGACCATGAAAGGTATTCTGGTTCCAGATAATTCTCTACATTTTTAAGTGCTACTGACTCTCTTCGTCTCCCTGCCCCCTCTGAAATGAATTTAAACGTTCTTCCTGGAGGGAACAAAATGTAATTCTGTAACTTCTGCTAACGAAGGTTTTCAAAAAAAAAATAGACAAACAATCTTCCAGGCTGATAAAGATTGATTTTTCCTGCTAGAAATCCACTGAATATGACATCTCTTCATGAGAAAAGATCTTCACTCTTGTACAGAACTGAACCAGCAGTTTAAATACTGCACAAAAAATAAATACTTGCTTCAAAATAGATCATTCTCCCCATTGATCTAAAATTGATGGATCGTTTTAATGGTTGGCCTAAACTTTCTTGTGTCCCAGTTTTTTACATGCAGAAATTGAAGATGCATGGCATCTAAAATGCATTTTTTTATATTAAGTTAGTGACATCTAATTTCAAATGCTGATTTGACTTGGACCAAGGCCTCGATCGAGTCCTCAGAAGCTTTTGATGCATTTCCAGAGACCTTCAGCACTAATTAACTTTTGGACCTTACCAACGTAATATATAGTAAGAATGTTGGACGGGCAGCTGAATTATGAACCAGTAGGCACCATCTTCTCTGGAGAAGTTCAAATTTGCATGAGACAAGTCTATGAAAGATGAGGAAGAACTTTCATCAGAGAGTTTACTCTTGTTTAATTGACGCTTTCCAAGACTGCCTCAGAATTAATTTTTTTAGAGTCTAAGAACTCCCAGCCTTTTTTGTCTGGTAATACTTTCCCCATAAAACAAATATTATATGCTGATTTCAGTGAAGAAACTGGTGCATCAGCCGTTCTGCTTTTCCATCCAAGTAAAGCACGAAGGAGCATCTCTAAGAAATCTGTATTGCTTTCTTCTGTAAAAAGCATACTGATTTTTTTAGAACTGTAATGAAAAAGTTTTATTAGAAATGTGGAAAGACTACTTTTGGTGCATCTTTCTGTTGAAGAAGTGAATTTGGCTGCTATATGTTTAATGGAGCAACTGAGGAATGAAAATGCATTATCTACAATGTTTTGGGCAAGTAATTAGTAAACCTGGCTGTCCCTTTGAAAAATAGAAACATGAAGCTTTGCAGTTTACAAGCACAATTGACTCTACATGGCTAATAATTACAAGTAAATCTGGCATAACCCACGGATACAATACATAATACATTCTAGATATGTAATCGGCATGTACATAAAAATGGTAATCAGATACAAAATATGCATTTAGTTTAACAAGTAAAAAGAGGAATAAAACTGTTTCTCTACCCAGGAAACAAATGAAAATAAAGTAGATATATGTTTCAATCAGAAACATATTTCTCTGTGAAATACATTATGAAATACAATATAATACATAACTATTTCCATTATCTAAATTATCAGTGCTATAATTTTTATAAACAACTAGAAATAGTTCTGTAATTGTCAGACTTAGACTTTGCGAAAACTCAGTGTAAATGAACAATATAAGTGATAATTGAGGGCTTTCCTGAAATGGAAATAGAAGATAATCATTGCACACTTGAGTAAAATTCATATTATTCTTCCCTTTAACTTTGAAAACAAGTGAAAAATAAATACTTTGACTTCTTCTGTTTAAGTGGCCTGAAGCATTCCTCCGAATCTAATGCATTTTAATCTGAGTTTCCTTTCCGCGTAGATTTGATTTTCCAGGAGTTTATAATCCTCAACAGTTCCACTTACAGAGGTACTGTGTTCATAATACCATGATATCTTCATAGCTTTATTTTTGCTTTTTGCTGTTGCAGTTTCCATTATCCAAAGATATTGAAGCTTCTCATTTTATTTCTCCAGAGAAGGGAAGGATCCTGGATCACAAAGACCTTCTGTGCTTTTTCAGGTAAGGATAACAACATGGGTCTCCAGAGCCAGGATGGTGGTCTTTATAAATTCAGGATCAAACTTGCAATAGTCTTTACAAGAATAAAATTGCAACAGTCAGAGATGTAAATATGTAATGTGTTTCTTGGTGTTACATTTTGTGGTGTTACCTGCTAGACAGATGTCCGACTTGCTTTGAAGTAAGTGTATGTAAAGTTTGCATGTGAGAGACAGAGTTATAGTTTTGCTTCTTAGTGACTGAAGGACATAAACTGTAATATCAGTAACTGTAACACAGGGGCCCTGAAGAACCACTGTGAGAGCCTGACCTGCCACTGCTAAGCAAGAGAGGTCTTAGATCAGCGGCCCATGGAGTAGTGCAGAGGCATGCACATTGGGTACGGCACGTATTTGTGGCAAATGTGGTTTTTTGTGCTGAAGCAACTTTCAGGTTTTTAAAGCTTCCTAGGGATCTGTTGTGGTCTCGTGTGTTGTTTGGAGCTGTTGTTCAATTTATACTCCAGAAGTAGCATATAAACACCTTTGTTTGCTAGTCTGGATTTTAGTTGTAGGACAGTGAATTTTTGAAATTTATTACTCACTAGGTAGTGTGTGGCGGCACATTTTTCTTTCTATGCCTGATCTGTAGAGGGTGTATTTCTGTTACAGCCCTGTTTGCTGGAGCCTGGCTCTTTTAACACAATCATTTATGCTCACATTGAGTTGCTTGAATCCTTGGCCGCTGTGGAAAAGAGCACCTGTTACACAATCTTAGAAATTGTAATTAAAAAAAAACATTGACTAAGAAGTCTTCATTTTTAAGTTTTTCTCAAAATATGACTGTGCTTTAAATTAGTTCCTTACAGAGCTACATAAAAAAAATCTTATATTATAGTACAGGCCTTTGAATGATTTGCCTTTTAATATATACAACAATGCCATGATACTGTGTCTGCAATACAAAATACGCCAAACACTTGGTATTAATAAATTTGTTCGAGTCTAAAATATGTGAAGTTTTACTTAAGCTGGCTTTCACTGTTGTTTTAGATCTAAGCCATCAGTTTGAGTATCTCAGTAGCCACTGTCATGTATCAAGACTGCACATCATGGCCAGTCCATTGCTTCGCTGCCAAAGCTGAACACTTCAGAGAATGCAGTGCATTCAGCAGCGCTGATTTGAAGCTGTGTAAACTAATTCTGTTTCAGTCCAGCAGTGGCACTGATTTTGAACATGCACGCTGGTGGCACGGAAGGGTTGATATTTGCACAACTTAATTTGAAAAAAACCGGTGCAAGTAGGCATGTCAGTGGTACGCTACCGCGTGTCACAGAAACAAGGGGAAAAGTCTCTAAAAATCCCTTAAAATGTTTTTCAGATTTCATAATGTTTACCTTGGTATTTTTATACAGACATTGCTAATGCATCTCCAATATATGAAAGAGATTTTCCTGATAGTATAAAATGACATGTTTGTACAAGTTGAGGATTTCAGGGGGTTACTACCAGTACTCATTTTTTTATTAAGTATAAAGTTTGGTAAGGTTTTGTCGTAGTATGTATATTCTCAGAAAAGACCATATGTTTTTGCATTGTGGTTTTTCTGTAGTTTCTCATTTAATATTGCTGTTTTCTCTTAGCATGAAGTAATTTATATTTTTACATCTGCTCAGAATCTGAGTTGGACAAAATTCTGCAACAGTAATCATTCATTGCATTTGCATTGATACTAAGGTAAAGTACATTTTGGGATACCATTAGTGAAGGCATGTTGTGACAGCAGTATAAAATGGCTAGGCTGCATAGCTTCACTGCCAAGTGAATGCCATTTAAGTAGCGAAGGACCAACTCTTGGAAGATTTGTCCTAAAAGTAAACCTGACTTTACAGAGTAGGGCTGTGCAGCAGGAGGCTCACCCTTTTGAACGAGATGCATCATTTACAATATGCTGATCCCTTACCTTGGCAAGGACCTGATCTGGAAATACAAGAGACTTTGTCCTCGCAGCCTGCGAGTAGTTACCCGTCTGAAGGGCTGTGCTTCCCCTTGGTTAGCACTGTGACTTCAGTGGTGGTCTCCATATTACAGTTGTAGCACTGAGCATTTAATTTAAAACTAACAGATCAAATAGCCCGCTTCCACAGAGGTGAGAGACCTGACGAGAGCTATGCTGGGCATCAGCCCTACAGCCCTTCTCCAGTGCAGTTCAGCAGCGTGTGGTCATTGCACAGCAGTGCCTGCAACTGAAACCGGCCACACTCACTTCGCTCAAGTTCAGCTCAAGTTCACTCCCAGTACTAACACCGTGAGGGACACCTGAGGCTCCCGTTTCCCTGCTCTCCTGTTCCAAGGTTGGCATCTCCATTCTTTGCATAGCTTTTACTCCAGCTCCACGGGGCAGCAAGAACACTTGTATTTCTGTCATACTCTACATTTAAAGGTGATAAATCAGGTTACGAACCTAAGTAGGATTTATTTCTGTGAAATTCAGTGTTGTGATCTCTGCTGATGTTGCACAGAAGACCGGCTAAGATCAGTCATAGGAGGACAAGTTCAAAGCCACCCAAAAGTAAGTGCATGCTTATATTTCTTCACTGTTCTACAAGTATTGCAGCTTATCCCGATACAACCTGCCTTTGTGGCCGGCGGGACGAGAGTGGTGTGTAGGCAGATAATAAACTGGGGCTGCCAGGTGGAGGGAAACTCGGCACCAGTTTGCCTATTAGCACAAACAGACGGAACGTGCCTCAGAGACCAATTTCCTCGCTGACCTTTTTCTCCCGCTCCTCCTTCTGTGCACACTCGCGCCTTTCCGGCACTGCACACCTGCACAAGCAGGGGGCTTTGCGGGGCGTGGAAGCCAAAGGTACCTTTGAGCAATACAACCTGCCCGCAGGTGGGATCCCAGAGCCCCGCCTCGCCTTTCTTCCTGTAACGGGAAACGCCACTTGACGACCGCGTTATTAAATAATACGGTTTTTACAAAGCCTCTGCGATCCCGTTACCTCAGCGAACCGCCTCCCTGAGGCTTTGTGGCGACCGGGCGAGCGCTGCAGAGACCAGCGCGCCCCGTCGCACTGCCGTCCCCGGGCCCCAGCGGCTGCAGGCTGGCCCCCT
>NW_009227952.1:671-883 GCF_000690835.1 Fulmarus glacialis | reverse complement strand
CTCTTTCCCAATGCTCCCAGTAGCCCCCAGTAACCTCCCTTTTCTTTTCCCCGTGCTCCCAGTAGCCCTGAAGCCGCCTTCCAGTAACGCCTAATCCCTTCCCAGTGCTCCCAGTAACCCGCAGTCGCCTCCCAGTAGCCCCCAGTCCCCTCCCAGTGCTCCCAGTAACGCCCTTTTCTCTTTCCATTGCTCCCAGTAACCCCCAATCTCCT
>NW_009227952.1:0-519 GCF_000690835.1 Fulmarus glacialis | reverse complement strand
CCCCCTTTTCTCTTCCCAGTGCTCCCAGTGACACCCAATCCCCTCCCAGTAAACCCTAATCCCCTTCCAGTGCTCCCAGTAATCCCCAGTCTCCTCCCAGTAAGCCCTAATCCCCTTCAAGTGCTCCCAGTAACCCCCTTTTCTCATCCCAGTGCTCCCAGTAACCCCCAGTCCCCTCCCAGTAAACCCTAATCCTCTCCCAGTAATCCCCTTTTCTCATCCCAGTTCTCCCAGTCCACCCCAGTCCCCTCTCAGTGCCCCCAGTAACCCCCAGTCCCCTCCCAGTAAGCCCTAATCCCCTCCCAGTGCTCCCAGTAACCCCCCCCCCAGTCCCCTCCCAGTGCCCCCAGTACCCCCCAGTCCCCTCCCAGTAAGCCCTAATCCCCTCCCAGTGCTCCCAGTAACCCCTTTCCTCATCCCAGTTCTCCCAGTAACCCCCAGTCCCCTCCCAGTCCACCCCAGTCCCCTCCCAGTCCACCCCAGTAACCCCCTTTTCTCTTCCCAGTGCCCCCCCCGGCC
>NW_009227951.1:1094-3818 GCF_000690835.1 Fulmarus glacialis | reverse complement strand
GCCGTGCTCTGCGGAGCCATGGGCACCCACGAATGACACCAGCCAGGGGCCCACGGGGGGTAGTTCACCCCGGGCTTCCTGGAGCAGCTCTGGCTACAGCAGCACGGCCGGGGCAGGTCCCTCCAGCAGGCATGGGGCTGCCTGTGGAACAGTGGCCCATTGGGTTACAAGGAGAGGCCTTGAGGGCATCCGAAGGCTGCGCCGAGGCTGGCTGAAAGCCTCTGTTAATGGCCCAGTGGGACACGCTGCAAAGGGAATGGTGGCCAGAAGGACCAGCCAGTCAGCGCTGAGCCCTGCCTCTGGGGCTGCGAGTCCCCAGAAGGAAGCGGTTAAACAGCCCCTCGAAGGTCCTCTAAAAAGTGGCCTGGAGTGGAGAACAGCTGGGGACCTGCCCCATTCCCAAGCTGGGGTCTGGAGCCCAGAGGTGCAGAGTTGGGGAGCTCTTACCCTTCACCAAAGGCAGGGCAGGCACCGGTCCTGGGACACCTCTCCAGGGCAGCAGGTCTTGCTCACGTTTCCTTCCCATCAGCAGCCCTGCGCCGCATCCCAGTCCTGCAGTCACCAAGAGGAGCTCCCGCTCCTATGGGCTCCCCCTCAGGAGGGTGATGCCCCCCGGCATCATACCAGGGGGGATTTATCTTTGGTTTGCAGGACCTCATGACACTGGGGCCAGAATTCAGCCTGCAGAAGAGCAGGCAAGTGGGAGAGGGAGACATCAGGAGCATTTCTGAGAGGGATTCACCCAACCCTGGAGCAGGCAGCCTAGAGCAGGGCTGCTCTGCCTGGGCACTGCCCACGGAGAGGTGGGAGCTCGAGGATGAAGACCATATCCTGCTGTCGCCCCTGGGCATTTCCCAGCATGGCAGAGCCGTGCCGAGGGGACAGCGTGGAGCACATGGGCTGCACTTGCAGCAACGCAGGTGAAGAGCAGAAATGAGCAGTGACACAAATTAATCTTCAGCTGCCATTGTCCTGCGGGGCATCCATGCAAACAACAGTTAAAAAGCCAGAACCCTGGTTCATCACTGACACAAAAGCAATGGCCGTGCCCTCCGGCAGCCTGGCCAGACCCTGCCCAGGGCAGGGATTTTGTTCCTGCTGGCTCAGAAGACCAGTGACCTGCTCTGCCAACAGCCTGCCAGACTTGGAAACATCCTAACCATGCCCCCGTGCTGCTTGGATGAAATCTGCCAGGGGATTGCCTCCTCCAGGGAGCGGGGGAGCCATGGAGGGCATTCGGCCTTCGCTAGAGGCAGGTATCCTGCCTGAGTCCCCTCCAAAGGACAGGCTGTGCTGGGGGAAGATCAGGAGCTGGCCAAATGCAGAGAAGGGGTTGGAAATGCTGCCGAGTGCTGTGCTGGGGCAGAGGTGAGCCAGGGAGAGCGCAGAGCCTTTGCCATGCCCATGATCTGGCCAGGGCGTCCCGAGCAGGTTTGCCTTTTTAATAAAAATATAAGGAAAGAGAAAAAAGAAAGAAAAAAAGAACAAATCCCAGGAGTCCAACAGCCCAAGCTGCCACCCCATGGCAGGTCCCAGGTTTTTCTGTGCTGGAGGAAAGGCCCGGCCCCAGCTCTGTCCAGGTGGTCCCCGGGAGCCCAGCAGGAGGCAGGACCCCCCTCCAGCCCCTCTGGGGTGGTTGCTGTCCCTCACCGAGCCCCGGTTCCTCGCCACTAGGCAGGTGTCAGGCAGGTCCCGGTGGGGGGGAACTGGTGAAGAGGGGCAATATGGACGTGGCAGCTCCTCGCATACCTTGCAGCCTCTGAAGCTGCGCGCACGTAAGGGGCTGGCGCCGGGGCCCTTTTTTTTGGGCCACCTCGCGCAGCCCCTCTGGCTCTCCCTGGAGTCCCATCCAGCCCTTCCCACCTTCCCCTCCCTGTGCCCAGGGCTCCCCATGTAATCCTTATCCCCTACTAAACTCCACGTGCCTTACCGGGGGCCTGTTGTACCCCTGTGACATCGTCTGGCACCTCTCCTGCCTCCTCCTTGTTCTTTCAAGCCCCAATTTAATTTGCTTTTCTCTCTGGGCAGCGGATCAGGCAATGGAGATGGAGTAAAACAAGCTAGTGGGTTTTTTTTAGCATGAATATTTTAGATCGGTTCCCTAATCCAGGTGTCTCATCACCGTGCAAGCGCTTCCACCCCTGCAAAGTGGCCTGGGGCAGGAGCACGGAGCTGGGGACAGTGAGACTCCTCACGTGCCTAGGAGACAGCCTGAAGTCCTGGAAGAGATCAGCCCTGGGGTCCCGCAGCTGTCGCCTCCCCCTGCGCTCAGTGACCGTGTCCATCACAGAGTGGAGGGCGTGGAGCAGGAGGGGGGCTGCCATGCCCCAAGCACCTGAGGAGTGCCCCAGGAGCAGGGCTGGAGCCGGGGCACGTGAGACCTGGCCCCGCAGTGAAGGGCCCTGTCATGGTGGGGGTGTCAAAGGCAAAGGTCCTGCCGGAGATACAGCGATGATCCCCCCCATTGTGTGTACCCTTCCTGCTAAAGCAACATGGGTCCGTTGACTTGGACCAGCCTTTAGCTTGTGGCAAATGCCCAAGGGGTTGGACACGTGCTCAGGGGCCTGGAGGAAAGGAACAGGATAGCTGGAGCAGGGCAAGATACTTTTGAAGTCCAAAAGTATCCTGCATAATCTGTATTTAAATTACATGGCCTCGGCTGGAAGTGGTCTGGGACAAGGACTCCTCTGCCTGCTCCCCTCTGTGACAACCACACACAGCTCA
>NW_009227951.1:305-1006 GCF_000690835.1 Fulmarus glacialis | reverse complement strand
ATTTAGTGCTGCAGCCAGAGAGCAGTCAGGCTCCTGAGGTGCTCAGCACGTCACGTGTTTGCTAGTTAGTGCAACCGAAAGAAATGCAGGACCTTGGGCCTGGGGCTTGTTAATGGGGAAATGAAACAGCGAACCTCATCACGCGTCAGCGCCAGCAGGGATGTGCACAGGCAAGTGGGGAAGGAACAGCTCCGTACGAGGTGTCTTTGCAGGACTCGGATCTCGCCACCACCAGCAAGGTCCATTGCAGGATTACAGTCTTCCAGCAATGCCTTGAGTGGCCCCAGCACCGCTGAGCTGAACTGGTCACACCGCCCACCAGAAGGAGGTATCTGGACCCACACCCACACAGACACAGGACATTCGATCATTTATGTCACAAACCCAGGCCCTCCTCTGCCCACCCGCCCACGTAAGCGCACCCTGAAAAGGATGATAGTGAACCAGTCCCAACAAAACGCCCTGCCCACCCCTTGCTGCAGAGGCAATTCCCATGTTCTTTCACGAGGAGTGCAACTGTTTTAAGTTGAACACCATTGCTTTTGTAAGGCAAGAATATTAAAAAATAGTCAAATCTTTAGGACTCCACGTGATTATTTTATTTGCATACACTTCCAAGCATAATTTCTGCAGACGGCGTGTTTGGCTGCTGTGATGTCTGCTCGAATAAACAGCGGTAACAAGCTGCAGCGCTCTGCACA
>NW_009227951.1:0-247 GCF_000690835.1 Fulmarus glacialis | reverse complement strand
ACGGTGTTTTATTTAAAAGGCTATGCTGCTCCAACCGCCGCCAGTCCCGCAGCCCGTCTCCGGGAAGGAACTGCGGGGAGTCTCAAAAGCGCGGCTGTGGATTTCCAGCAGACAGCGTAGCTGGATGGGAACGCGCAGCCACCCGCCCACCGGGCGGGCAGCTCTCCGCGGGCACCCCTGCGCCTCCGCGTGGCGGTTGTTCGCGCGGCTCAGCGAAGGGCCGTCCCCTCTCCCACCCGACGTGCAG
>NW_009227950.1:0-14695 GCF_000690835.1 Fulmarus glacialis | reverse complement strand
ACCCACACCCACCCACCGCTGTACAGGCATCTCTCAAGAAACATGGTTTGTGACGATGTGAAGAGCAGGTCAAAAGTTTTGAGGGGTTAAGTTCCTTTTTTTTCTCTCATTATACTCTGTAAATGGTATGTCAGTTATCAAAAACAAGCAAATAGAAAATTGTTAAAAAAAAAAAACCTTGCATACGCCTTTTCTATCAAGTGCTTTAAAATATAGAATAAATACACACATCCTCCCAGTTTTTTCTTACAGTGAGAGTATCCTTACCTGCCATTTAATATTAGCCTCGTATTTTTCTCACGTATATTTACCTGTGACTTGTATTTGTTATTTAAAACAGGAAAAAAAAATAAAAAAAGAAAATTAACTGTAGCGCTTCATTATACTATATTATTATTATTATTATTGTGACATTTTGGAATACTGTGAAGTTTTATCTCTTGCATATACTTTATACGGAAGTATTACGCCTTAAAAAAATACGGAAATAAATTTTACAAGGTTTCTGTTTTGTGTGGAAGAGTAATTGATGTTGCTAAGAATGATGTTTGTTTTTTGTTTTTTTTTTTAATGTTACCAGCACTTTTTTTGTAAGTTTCACTTTCTGAGGTATTGTACAAGTTCACACTGTTTGTGAAGTTTGAATATGAAGGAATAATTAAAAAAAAAAAAGACAAAAGAACGTGGCAGGTGTCTTTGTGCGTTTCTTTTTCTCTAGAGGACACGGAAAGTGGATGGCAAGTGTCCTGCGGACCCCTCTCAGCTCTGACGCAGCGCGGCATGAGTCCTGCTGGCAGCTGCCTGCAAGATCAGCCGAAAACTTGATCGTGTTGGGATTATTGACAAGTCTGAACATCAACAGTATTTGATGTTGGGGCCAGATGCCTGGAAGTCTGGGGTACGAGCGTCCGAGATTTTGCTCCAAGATAAAATTAATGACTCCCATTGTTCCAATTTTAAGCAACTCTGCTCTACATCTATAAAAGCAAGACATGTCATTTGTTCAGCCTTTGTCAGCCCCCTTCAAATATCAGAAATAGATTCTGGCTGTCGGTTCAGACTCTGAAAGAGGGAGGTGCTCCTTGGGAGCAGTGGGATCTGCACTCACTCTGAAGGGTCTCATTTCCCCTGGATTTCCCCTTCTTGACAATGACTAGTCCTCAGTCCTCTAGCTTCAGTAAACATTTTTCCCTCGGTCATTACAACACATGCATTAAAAAGACAGCCCTAAAAGCTACTAATTACTGTGTTGAACGGTGGCAA
The DNA here is from genome assembly GCF_000690835.1 of Fulmarus glacialis. NCBI lineage: Eukaryota > Metazoa > Chordata > Aves > Procellariiformes > Procellariidae > Fulmarus > Fulmarus glacialis. The sequence continues at coordinate 13,432 of NW_009227950.1, read as the reverse complement.
AGAACACCAGCTGATGGTTCATATGGGTTCATGCTGTTCACTAATGATTTTTCCTGCAAATCCAAAGCTGAAATGGTCAAAATCCCCCAGGCACTGTGTGTAACAGAGACGTTGCTGAATGAAACAGGCACAGTGCTACAGTTAAGCAACTTTTAAAAGCAAACTTTTAAAACGGAGCAAATTTTGTTCACTATGATACCTTAAAAGTTAGTGAAGATGTAAGCAGTCCTACCCTTCAGCTTTGTCCTTTCAGCCTTGCCATTTTCCTAGCGGATGTCATTCTTAACTTTCCATACCTTCACTACGCTTTTGCCTCCAGTACCTATTCACCATTGAGTTGCAATATCCTAAGTTTGATGACTTTCATTAAAAACATTGAGTAGTCAAGCCCCACCAAACTCACTCCCAGGTCATGCTTGAGCCAATGCCATAAAAATACAGAGAAGGTTGCTGCAAGTTACAGCAGAAGTGATGTGAAAACCAGGGCACAGACATTGCCAAGCTCAGGCTGCTAAGGCTGAGAATTAGAATTACTGTACAAACCAGAATTGGAAATGCAGACCTAAACTGAGCTCCTGCTCACTGCCCAAACACTGCTCCCACTTAACCAAAACCATATTGGATCTAGAAAAGCCCCTAATTTTGTTTCCAGGTCACATATTGCAAACAGCTAGGTTTACTTTAGGATAACCAGCTTTCTGCTTGGAGCAGACTGAGAGCCCCAAGGTGAGACCAAGGTAACCCTATCTTAACTTTCTCCGTGTGAAAATTAGGACCATTTTGTCCGTTTGTTTTCTGCTGAATGCACTGCATGCAGAACAATTATCTTCTTCATTTTCCATAATGTGATGAAGGAAACTGTCCCCACAGTCCTCTGACCCATGAGTGGCAAAAAGGAAGGGATCCTCCCACCTGGGAGAAACCATGTTGGATAAGCTGTTCCATGAACAGCTCCGAGGGGCATTACAGCGTGGAACTAAAATCCTGTTTCTCAGCCACCATCAGCAAAAATGCCACACTATCTCATGTCTAACACCTCACACCTCCCTCTGCATCAGGAGGACAAATACGCAGAGATCAGCTCTGGACACTGAGGTTTGCTGGGCCATGGGTGGCCCAAGCCACAGCCTTCCCAGGCATGTCCCCTGTGCGTCCCTGGCAGTGGCCACCCTGGGGTGGGCTGAGACGACAAGAACCCGGGCTCGGTCCTACCTGACCTCTTAGCTGAGAGGCCTTGCTGCCGCCGTCATTCGTGACGCGTGGTGGTCGCTTGCCTTCTCGCCCTCCCTGCAAGGAGGAGCTAGGCCTTCAGTGGGGGCCTCTGCCACTTTACCTTTCAGCCAGTCCCACAACAGTTTCACTCATTTCCACCAAATAGCTCCTTTTCCTGCATCTGCCACAACCCTCTCCCAAGCCCTGGACCCGCTTTTACAGACCTAGGAGGAGCCAGGGAGCCCTAGAGACAAGTGATGCCAGGAACAACAGGGTTGATATGTCCACACGCTCTCCCCTCTCAGCCTCACCCTCTTCCCTCTTCACCAAATCAGCCCATTTTTATTGCAATGCTCACACTACTGATGTGGCTTTTGTAGTTCAGGACATTAAGTGCTCAGGTTCATTACCAGCCCCCTTCTGCACACTGGTACTCCGGGCTGACACTGCCCCTTCCTCTGCCGTGGTGCCTGGTCCCCTGGCATCCCTCAAAAGCACCCGCCATGGTATATATGGCAGCATGTGGTTTGTGGCTATTTTTTTCTGCAAGGCAAACCAAGATAGATTCCTTCTCAAACCAAACTGCTCCGCCCCAGAGAAGACACACACATCCTCCCATGAGCACTGAAACTACCAAGTTTCCCCAGGTAGCAGGGTTTCAGTGAGTTTGGGCGATGTGTTGGTATGACTCAACCAAGGGTCATACTGTCTCATGAGGAGATTTTTGGGTGGGAGCTCAGTGGAGGAGTAAGGAGGAGACAGGGAATAGAGATGATTCGGGATGTGTCCTTATACCAACCCCATAGGCTGGAGCGCTCCTTAGAGGTGTCACACAGTCGATGAGGGAGAAGCTCCTACAAGAAACTTGTCCCCAACCAAGGAAGAAATAAAGCCCCCTGAGCTGTACCCTCGCCTTTGGTCTGTGAGGGAGAGGAGGGTCCCCTGTGGCTTGTCTATGGGGCAGGGGTTCAGCTGAGATATGCTGGCACACAGACACACAAGATAAGCCTAAAACGAGGATCCTGACATGAGCCTCTCCTCAGAATTGCACCTGTAGTAGCTGGGAGTGGGAAAACTGGGAAATTGCCTAGAAATAGGCTTCTGGGGAGCCACTGCAAGTCCTCAGCAAGCACTTAGGAGGACATGGGGACATTTCGCACATACACACACGGGTGCGCACATGCAGATGTTCATTCCTACTGTCACACAGCTCAGAGAGGTTTCCTCACCCTGAGCCCCCGGGGGCCCTGAGTCCCGGCCCCAGCTCAGTCCTCCTGGGGAATTGGACCTCAGGCCCCACACAGGGTCAGAAGATGAAGTTGAACACAAAAGCACAGAATTAGGCTGGGTTCAAGACCCTCCTTCAGATTTGCTAAGGTCAGAAACTTTTGGCCAGGAGACATTTGGTTTGGTTTGAAACACCTGACTGAAACTCTGCTGGCTGGGGAGATTCTCCAGTTGCCTGCCAAGAGCTGGGCTGGCGAGGTGCCACCCCAGGGAGAGCAGCCAGGACTTGGGTGTGTTCAGCCAGGGTCTGGGCTGGTTCCTTGGCCCAACATGGGGCACTGGATGCGCACCAGTGGCCCCCCAGTACAGTAAGAGCCACATGGCTGCATGGTCCCTTCGCCCCCCCATTCATGGGTCCAACCCTAGACAGAGACAGGTGGCAAATATTAGTGAGCCCTGCCTTGTTGAGTTAGTTCGTGCTTATAATAACCACAGATTGGCTGGGCCGTGGCCAGGGCTCTCCCTTACCTGCTGGGATGAAGTAGCAGCCTGAATCTACCAACAGTGCATATACCCCTTCTCCAGACTGCAAGACCGGCAGAGGGAGTGCAGCGTCGGGTTTCTGAGCTAAACATGGACCAATGGAGCTCCTTGCAGGCCTTTCCCCCAGCCCTCAGGCTCCTTACAGCTATGAAGCTGGGCAGTGGATGTTGTTTGCAGCCCATCACTGGCTCAGCCACCTGGTAGCCTCCATCCTGAAGACCTCCGTCCCCTCCTCTGCCTGGGACCAGACATCGCTTGACTGCACGAGCCACCTGCAGGCATCTCCATCCCGGCCTGTATGCCCAGACACACAACAAAATGGGTATATGGCTGAGCATGCAAGGGGTGTACATCAAACCATCTGATAAGACAGGGGCCGCAACAGCAAGCAACCCCCTCCAGAGTCGCCATAAACAGCCAACAGCCTTTCCTAGCCCACCAGCAGGCAGGTGAAGCTTCATTGCCGCCTGGCAGACACAGCTGCAGCTCTCTCAAGGTCAAGCCTTAAGATGTGGGGGTTTTTTTTCCCTTCACTGCAAGGGTCAAAGCCTAAATTGCCCCCACAGGAAAAATAAAATGATATTAATTGTTTACAACATGAACAAAGAAATGCAAGATCCATACCTGGAGATTTGTGGCCCAATGCTTAGGTTACAGCACAACTCCCAAATCAGGATCTTCAGAAATGCATATTTAAAGCTTCACATTTGCATATTTTAGATTATGGAAAATGGAACATAACTTTTTAAAAAAAAAGGAACCTCAAAGTTTTTTCAGGCCACTTTCTCATAGAACTAGAAATGCCACCTTGTGCCAAAACCAAGATGAATAATCCCCATTTCCAATGAAAATGTGCAAAGTTCAAGTAATTTTTATCAAAACTGTGACTTTTGGTAAGTGCTGATAAAAAATTAAATTATAGTCAAATTTCACTAAAAATAGCTTGTTTTTTTCAGAAGGGCTGCAGTCCTAATGCTCCCAATGGATACCCATGGGATGCAGAACAGTTGTGAACAGTGGCTCTGTAATTTCAGAGGCCCAGACAGATTTATGAAACGCTTTAAGGCCAGGTCCATGGGGGCAATTCAGTATCTCTAACAAAGGAGGCGAAGCATCTACGCAGCTCCTTAGAGCTGAGCCCCAGTTCCTTTTGAAAGCAGGACGTAGCTGCTTTTGAAACGTTGCCTCGCTTGTCAAGAGCCTGCTTTCCTGCAATTTTCCTTGGCTGACCCATTCACTGGTGGGTCTGTGCACTGAAACCCAAGTCTGAAGCACAATAGGAGACTGAAATATAATTTCACCTAAGGAACAAAAAATGTGATTTCCTTCAGGAGACACGGGAGGATGCCCTTACACAACTGTATGGAGATAGACCAGATGAATACTGCCATCGTTGCCGCCATTACACATCTTTCTGAGTATCAGAGATAGTCCCTACGGCCCTGTTGAAATGGGGCTGACCGTGTTTCAAGGCCTTGGCATAGGTGCTTCCTTTAGTAATCATCATCATCACCATCGATGACATCTCTGCAACACTCGTACAGGCGCTGTGCAATACATCTTGCAGACCAAGTCATTATATTAGGAGGGAGGGAAGGCATAAATATCATTAATCCAAGGAATTAAAATTGTCTGTGGAAACTCAGCTGTGCCGACAAAGCTCTCTGTGCCTACGAAGCAGCAGACCATGGTCTCCTTGCCCACATTATTGCCACTGATGGGCTTCAAAGTCAAACCTGGATGGAGAAAAGTACTCAGCTCACATGTCCCCCTCGGCAGTAGCCACCAGTGCCACCAGCAAATTGTAGGCAACAACGATTTAGCACTTCTTTCGCCTGGTGACTGTCCTTGTAGCACAGCACTGATGAACCTCACACCAGTACCGTGGCCGAGCCTTTACCCAGTTTTAAATTCGCAGGCTGCGTGCCACGGGGATTTCATGCCAGGCTTTTCTGCCCAAGCCAGAAGAAGTGCATGATAACGGCGCTGGCAGTATTACTGACCACAATCCCATCTATCTCATCTCATCTCATTAAAATAAGCAAGTGAAGAAGAATCCAGCTATTCAGACAAGTTCTATTTTCCATACAGCCACACTGCCCATCATCAATTAGCCTGATGAATGAGACAGAGCCAGCTGTCTGGAAGAGACTGAAAACAAAGCAATCAAAGGAAAGAAAACAAACAAACAAGAGGAGCCCAACTTCCCCAGACAACAGCACAATCCTTCTTTCTTTTTCTTGCATGATTTTGGAGGCCTGCAGCACCCAGGGAAGCACTGAGTGATAAAAGCAACTTGCCCCCGCTGCAGATGAATGCCAGCATTTCAGACAAACCCCAATATTTCTCATTCCCTGCCTGAACCCCAGGAAAGCCATCATAACCCAGCACCCTCCTAGGACCGTACCTGGACCAGAGAGCATGAGGATGCTGACCACACACCAGCGCAGCCCCCTTGGCAGGAGCAGCCAGGCCATGCTGCAACCAAGCCATGGAAGCTAACAAGCGATGGCTCTCCCAGTTCCCGCTCCAACAGGCATTGCTATTACGGAGAGAATTGAAGGGATTCTTTTAAAAGCTAATTGGAAGCAGCAGCTGTCTCACCTATTCTCTGAAAGAAGCGTAAATGAGCATACCGCTGACCTGCAGTCAGCTACATGTGTCTGCAAATGCATTTCTAGTTCCCAGCGTAGCAACTGCAGGGTGGGAGACAACTCCTCCTGCATTCCCCGCGGTGGAAATAAGCCATAAGGAGACCGCGCCGCTTTTTCAGGGGGGAGGGAGGAAGGGAGAAGCATCTGCAAGCTTATTTCCTTAGTGATGGGAGGAGAAGGAAAGTTTCTTAGCCCACTACATCCTCATCCTCTGAAATTTAAGACCTGCATACCCCGTGCCACAAAGCGCTGGGCTTTGCGATGTCGCACCTCTGCGCCCACCCCGGCCCCCAGCAGAGCTGGGGGCTGCAGCCCGGCCACCCCACCAGCTCACTTGTGCCCACGGGAGCCAAGCCTGCCCCAGGGATTTGGGCAGCGGTTGCTTCGCCTTTGCCCGTGCCTAAGTCCCAGCCTTAAGATACAGAGCAAGCTGGCAAGGGGCCTCCAGAGTTTGCAGTCACAACTTGTGCTTTCTTGGGTCTTGAAACTCCCTCGAAGCCTCCCAGAGGAAAAGCTGTTACCACGTCTCTGCTAATTCAGGCATACAGCTGACCCCTGGAGACTTTTGGCAGCAGGTGCCCAAGACCTGTCTTTTGAGTCCTGCCTGGAGAGGCTTACTAAGCCCGCACCCACCACAGCTCAAAGGCAGCTTTGCCCAAACTTTCAGAAACCGACCACTGCCTTGGAGGAAAGATTTGCCAGCCACCAGCTCTCCAACATTGGTCAAATTATACTTCTTCCTCGCTCCACCTCTCAACCCCCGCCTCCTCTGATGCATTCACCCCCCCATCCTGCCCCACAAGCTGCAGGACAGGCAGGGCAAAGCGGGGGTCGGTGGGGGGGGCCGGGCACAGCCGTGACAGGGGGGTCCTTTGGTCCTGCCAGCACACGCAGCCTGTGGCGCTCACGCCGCTCACCACCTCCTTCCCCCAGCTTAACGGCGCACCGAAACTTCACCTGCTCCTGAATTTTTTTCTCTTGCCTGCCAAAACGCCTTTTAAAGCCGAGCAGGCTGCCTCCGAGGGGATTTACCGTCCGGCACGACGAGGTCAATCGCTTGACCTCGCAGCTGCTCGTGGCTTTCAGGATGCTCTGTGGCCTTTGCAAGCGCGGCGGTGCGACGGCTCAGGGCTGTGGGTCTCCTAATTGCCCCTTGGCTCAGAACTGCATTAGCGACCCGAGCTGACCATAAATACAAGCTGCTGAATTTAAGATCTCATACGCAAAAGGAACTTCAAGGCATTTTAATCCTGTTTCCTTCCCCCTCTTCCCCTAGGTTTTAGATGACGCCTACCTGAATCTATATATCTTCCCACCCACCTCTTTTCATCAGGCCCTTCTTTGGTCCATTTTCAATCTGCTTACATGGCTTTTGGGAAGATATTTTAGTGCCTGTGTTTCATCGCAGTGCCCAGGCTTATTTGGGCTTATGTCTTTGGACAGCCTCCAAAGGATTTTATCCAAGGGACTTAATTAGTCACCATTAATAAAGTGTATAAACAGCTGCTTAGGAGAAAAACAGATCATAAACCCAAGTAGTTTAACAAGGCCACTAGCCTGCAATTATATGTGAGACAGAAAAATATCACCAGACCATCCTGTACCAGCCTCGGGTGACGTTTGAAAAAATGCCAAAGAAATTTAAGTGCTGGCATCCTTCTAAGTTCCCGGCAGCGATGCTGGCACTGCAGAGCAGCTGCTCTCCTTAGTGCCCTCTGCACCTTCTCTCTCTTGAGCGTCCAGGAGTTAGGATGTCTGCAGGCACCCGAGGGTGGCAAGCGCACATATGTCCTCTATACGTGTGCTTCATAAACCATTGTCCCTAGAGGGCCTGATGCTGAAAGCATTTGTCCAAAAAATATGACTATCTGAACATGTTCTTGAGTGGACTTTTTGGAAAAGGCCACCAGGAAACACCTCTCCTTTTGTGTCTACACTTGAAGTGTCCTCTAGCCAAAACAGCTATAGACCTATGTGGCCAAACTTTAGCAGTGGTATTTGTTTGATGTGCACATTGAACCCAGAGCTTTAATTCCCCAGTTGCCCATGTGATATATGTGCTGGTTGGAGGTCCGGTGAGAGCCAGCAGGTTCCTCTTCCAGCAAAAAACCAACAGGGCAGCAGCAAATGAGCTCCAGCCCAAGGGGCAACCTCCACCTTGAGCTGACTGGTGTGTCAAAGTCCAGTCCCACATCCAGACTCATCCCAGATGGGACCAAAGTGCCTCTTCCTGACTGCAACAAGAACAGCTCAGCAGCTGCTGCATGGCGGCTTAATCCCATCTTCCCTCTTTGGGGGAGCCTCTCCTGAACCTAGTATACAGATGCCCCCCTCCCCCTCCCTGCAGCCAGGCCCTGACACAGTCCAGCTAGCCTGGTGTGTTTTAGGAGGAGATTCGGTGACTGTGTTTTGCCATACCTGGTGTCCCAGCTCTAAGCGCTTCCAGCAAAAGTGGGTATGACCCACCTTCGAATATGCAATTTGATGGACAGGTCAGATGGAGGTTTCCACAGCCCCTTCCCTCCCATACTTGCCTCTTGTGCCATCTCCTCTCTTCTTTTCCCCAAATTCTCCCTCCTTTCAACACTCAAGCCCTCTCTACCCCCATGCATTTGTGTCGTCTTTTCCGTGCTGGAGGTCCCCTGTCTCCTCAGAGTCCTCCCTAGCTCCCTTCTCTGGCCAGCCCTTGCTATGCCCCTCTGGGCCACGCTGGTCCCCCTGAGGAACATCACCACAAGCACCTCAGGATGCCTCTCCCCTGGCAGCTTCATCTACCCGCCTGTTTGCTCCTTTTCCACTTGTCATGCTTGATTGATGCTTTTAAAGAGACAAGCTCACAACCTACATCCTTCTTCACCTTCTCCTCTTGCCCCACCATCCAAACCATGTTTTTTCATTTATCTTTCCTCTCTGCTTTCCCCTCCTCCACCCCCACTAGACCCTCATCATTCCCTGGCCCTTCACCCTGCCTTGATTTCAGAAAAGGAGTACAACAGTGAGGGGATTTCAAAATCCCAGCTGTGGGATCTTCCAAGTGGGAAGATCCACATGGGCCTCAGCAGATCATGGCCAAAGCCCATGGCCGCTCACGCTGAAGGAGCAGGTAAGCAGGGTCCCATTCCAGAAAAAACACCTGTGCACCCAGCTGACTTCAAGTATGTGAGTGATCCCAAAGGAGACACTGGCACTCTTAAATTTTTGCTCAAGTGCGTTAGTAGCTCAGGACTGAAACCAGCACCACCCCAACCTCACAGTTCACAGGGCGATGGAAATTTTGGCAAGGAAAGGCAGCCATCATGAGGTAACCTCATCTGGTGACACCATCGAAGCCTGGGGAAGGACTCCAGATAAGCTGTTTCTGTCTCGCCTCCTTCATAACAACAGGGAGTCAGCACTGTAACAGAAATTTGGTAGAAAGGCAGCACGAATGGAAATGTCTGTAAGCAGCAGAAGGAGGGTTACAAGAAAGGCCTGAACTGGTGATGAAGGACACTGTTCCCCATGGTCACACTGAGGAGTGCGTTGGTCACAACATGAGCAAAAGGCCGCTACGACTGCAACACAGACAACTCATCAGCAGAAGACCCAGCATCCAAACACCAGGATGATGGCAACAAGGCTGCAGCGTATCCATATACCGTTCCTCTTCCTGTAAGGAACAGAAAAATAGAGTCTGGTCTTACAATTCAAATACATGGTTCAAACAAGGAAGATCAGACATCAGGCAGCAGCCCAGCCCAGGGGCTGGGGAAGCTGCAGCCAGCCAGACCCTCAGGTGCAGGACCAGCCCCAGCAGCTGCTAAGGGAGCCCCCCCTCAGCACCCGTCCAACATTTATTTTGCTATTGACAGTCAAGAGAAACCCAAGGCATGGTGAGGACTTGATAGCCACTGTCCTGATAGCCACTGTCTCTTCTCCTCCATGTTGCACACAAGTGGTCCTGCCCAGATCACCTGAACCCATACATCTTGGTGCTTGTTAGTATATGAGCATGAGTGGGTTCACCTGCTAAAGATTTGGTTTAAAAATCATTTTCCCTTTCCATAAGATCCCACACTGAGTTTTGCTATATTTTTTCCTACATTCTTATTACCCTTTTAATTTGTTACTAAGCCCCTAAAACTCAAAGGTTGATTAATATTTGCTTGTTTGCTACAAGTAAAATCCTATAGATCAGAAATATACTGTTTAAACTAATCAAATAACTACAGGCATAGAGAAGTTTCTACTTAAAGACTCAAATGAAAGGGGTTCTTTGTCATTTATGTCCCCTAATTTAGTACTGGTAGATTGTGTAATGTTGAGAGATATTGAAATTTCTACATATCTATAAATATTTCTACAAACTACTCAAATTATTCACAGTTTTGAAGCTCTTAACTGAAAAGAAAATACAAATCCACAAGCCTTAACTAGGAAGAACCAACTGCTAGCTCACCTTACCTGGTACCGGTTTTTCAAAAGAGAAGAAAATAATTAAAATGGATTAGTACTTGCCTTCTTATCAACGGATAAGAATAGGTTAGCACCTACCATTCTTATTTTTGTTATCTTTATCAAATACAACTCCTGCAGTTTCTAAAAGCTCACGGTGAAATCTCCAAAGTCACGTCTCTCCTTTCCTGTCATTACAAATCCACGTCAGCAAATGACTTGAGACCACCCTTCGGCCTATGCACCAAAGCATGTATTTCCTTAATTGCAATTGTCGTTATTGTTGCAAGTGCTTGAAATAATTTAACTTCCCCTCTAATACATTGAAATACTTTCAGAATCCGGAGAGAAGCATGCAGACAGCAAGAACTTTTATGGAAGAAGTATTTAGTACCCCAAGGAAGGCTGAGGCAAGGAATTAATTACCCAAATATTGTACTACGGTTGGCCCACACTGACGAGTGCTGGCCGATTGAGGCAAGAGCAGCGGGCGAGCAAGGCGGGTAACAGCAGGTTAGTCCTCTCCAGTCCCTCCCAGAACGAGGGCAAGTCTTGCACAGTGCTGCAATAAACTCTGGGCACTTAAAGGTTTCGTAGCTTTTTGTTTTACTGAAGGAACAGCTCACGTGCAGTCTTCATTGTGAAAAAAAAGGGGGGAAAATGAAGAAAAAAAAAGCCCCACCCAAGAAATAAAGCACTGAGGATACAGTCGACCTTTTACTCTGGCGCAGTGTAGGGACCCTCGCTTCAGCTCTGGTGGGACAACCCCAGCCTGGGCTGCAGGAGACCCTCGCAGCCCCGCTGCGCCCCAGGCCTCCTGCCTTGATCATGCGGCCGCCGAGCGCTGGTGCGAAAGCTGTGTCACCCGCGTGTGCCAGCACGCACCGTCAAGTAGCTCTGACCCCTTCCCAGAAGGTGTATTGGAACAAACTCACACCTAGACATCTCTAATGAGCGACTGAAAAGATGAGTGTTCTGCGTTGAAAGAGGAAAGGTTAGAAATAACAACTAGTTCTCTTCTCTCACTGCATTTGGTGACTTGTCTTACTTTTTTGGAGACATTTATAATTAATCAACGCTAAAGCTTATTTCTGCATACCTGAAAGTTTCCTTCCTTTGACTAACACAGTCATCCCATAAATGTGAAGCTGCTCAATGCAAATACACTAGAGCTAGTCCACATCTTACTTGGAACGGTAACATGTGCACTAGGCACGGGGGCAGGCACTGATCCCACATGAGCAGCAGGAGGAAGCTGGTGAACTGAGCTGCTGATGGCCCAGAGCTTGCCTTGGAAACATTAATAGCAGCAACATGATTGTTTTCTGTCTTTTGATATAAGCAGTTACATCCACATATTAAACTGGAGAAAGAACGGGCTCTCAAAAGTTCCTACAGTCACAGACCGATTGCAGTTAATGTCAAGATTACCTTTCCAAAGCAAAAACACCCCGCTTTTTGCATTGGCAGAGGAAACCCTGAGACAGCTGGTTCAGCTGATCAGAGGTAGCCCCTGGAGAAAGAGGATCCCCTGGGACCACCTGCAAGGTGACAGCCCGCGCTGCGTTGCAGAGAGCTGGGGAGCCCGTGGGGGAGTGCGCTGCGGCTCCGGGGGGGCCGGCCCAGGAGAGGCCTGGGTCCAGACTGGAGACTGCCCAGAGTTACAGTGCAGAGACCTCGCCTCTTCTCCCGGGCATCTCTATACAACCAAAAGCTTTCATGGGGGGGAACTCAAGGCTAAAGTTTCAGTAGTTTAAAGTGAACGAGCAACTACGGACTTTGTAATGACTAGCAAAAAGCAGATTATTTGTGGACTTCTTTCTAGGACCTAAGTGAGAAGATTGGCAATCATCTCCCTTGGGTGTTCATGTTTGAATCTTTCTGGAGATGGGCCTCACAACAGCAGGTCTTTGCTTTGGGCAGTGCCATCTTACGACCCAATAACAGAATAATCAGGGCCAAGAAGAGAGGTCAGGTCAGCGATAAAAGTATGAATAATTTCACTGCTGTTCTCTTATGCCGGTCAGAGCTGCTAGACAACAACTGGCTTTTTACTGATCAGTTTAACAAACAGCACTTGACTTAGTAGCATTTTGTGTTTCTCCTATGCTGAAGGTGAAAACACACAGAACTCGTAGCATTTTTATTTCCTTATTTCTACCTTTTGGAGTGAGACTGTAATCACTCCGCTCCAGAGGAGGAATTGAAGTTGGACGTAGGACTGCCTCTGGAGCTACTCCAAGAGAGCAGAGCACCTTCCTCCAGCTGTGAGCTCCCCGGAGGCTCCTCAGGGAAGATGCTGGCACAAGGACAGGTCCCCTGCTCCCTGTCACACGGACCAAAATGTGCTCCAGCGGAAGGAGTAGCAGCAGCCACCTTCTCGCATGGGATGTGGGACTGAGGGGACAGTCTCCCTCCAAGGCAAAGTGCGGGATTCAGGTGAACTGACTGAGCTCAGCTAAAAGCTGAAGGGCAGCCTGGAGCTTCCCTGCAGAAAGCTCATGGTCACGGGGGGCGGGGGGGCTGGCTGATCTGCAGACTGCTGGGGAAGGTGGGGAGGACAAGCCTGTGGGATGATCAGCATGTGAGGTGCTCTTCAGGCACCTCATGTTACAGAGTGGGCTGGTTCTGCTGGCACCAAAAAAGCTGAAGTAATGTATAGCAGAGCCTTAGCGCAGTGAAAGTTTCCAAGTAGCCAAATCAACGCAGGAATACGCATTATGGCAGTGAAGAAAGACGCCACATTCTGTAATCCAGTAATGATCTCTTAACAGATGTGCATACAGAGCCCATGCCTGAGAAGGCTTCAAACATTCGAGGATATTAGGTGTCATTTATCTTCTCTCATAAGAAGATAGTCGGTGAAATTAAAAGAGAAAACACTCGGCACTGACAAAGATTGTTTTTTAAACACCATAATTATCCTGTGTGACTCACTGCCACATTGTATCATTGCTACCAAGTGGTTAGATGATAATTTTTTTTTTTAAGAAACCTGGTGTTTATATGAGTCAGGAGACTTGGCATGCAGCTGTGTTAGACGGGGAAACCAATGCAGGAACCCTCTCTTTCCTTAGAGCATCACCACGCTGAGGCCCTGTGCGGCTGCAGGTCCCCTTGTGCACCTCGGTGTTCGGCTTTGGTGGGGTGCTGGCTTCCACGAACGTGGGGCTGCGTGGGGCTGCGTGTTTGCCCCCCGTCGGCTGAGCCACCAGCGTGACCCTGCGCGGGTGCTCGCCGCGTTCCCGCCCAAAGGGCTGGTTTTTGGCCAACGGCTGCTGCCAGGATGCTCTGGTGCCTTCAGCAGAGGCTGCTCCCGGGAGCGCAGCCTCCGCGTGGGGCCGGCCCCATCCGTGGGGGCG
>NW_009227949.1:7265-9050 GCF_000690835.1 Fulmarus glacialis | reverse complement strand
GGTGAGGCTCCAAGGGGCCTGAGCTCTCCCATGCTGGTGCAGTCCTTCGCCCCGCTGCACTTGTGGGTGCTCTGGGCCTCCACCCCACACAGGCACGAGCCATGGTGGCTGCAGGACCTGCTGTCTGCAGGGCTCCGAGTGCGGGACCCCGCTGAGGGGCAGCAATAAATCCCATAGATCAGAATATGACAATAACCCTCCTTCCTCCTCATTGACCAACTGCTTTAAAAAAATATCCAGTTTCCATAAAGTGTTTTTATTAAAAAAAAAAAAAATCAAACCAAAATAACTAATTTATTTCCAAGGCTAGGTTAAAATCTTCTGGCTGCATTACATACTGTGCTGGCTGTGGGGCAGCAGGCAGCAGGCTGCTGTGCCATCTCGCGGTGGGGCCACGCTTCGCGTCGCTGCAGGGACAGGCCCCGTGGCAGTGCTGACTGGGCCCTGGGGCTGCGCTGAAATGGGACTGTCCCATGGCAGGGCTGCTTCCACCTTCGCAGCCCATGTGGGCGCTGGTCTCGTGGCTGACAAGGCAGGGGTGCAAACGTTTTCTGACCACGGCGCCAAAACCTCCCCTCCCTCGTGGACAGCAGAGGCTGTTCTGGCTTTCCCCTTGCGCTGCTGTTCTAGGCAAGGCATGTCCATCTCTGACTCCGATTCTCCTCTGGGAGCAGAGCTAGAGTCAGTGCGGGAGGGGAGCATCACGCTGGCCAGCTGGTCGTGGCTTTACATCGTCCCTGCCGCGCCCAGGCTGCTGCTGGCTGCCTCTGCAGCCGCTCCTCTGGGCTGGCCGCTCTTACGCTGCTCCCGGGTGGGAGAGGGTGGTGCCAGGAGCGCCAAAACTCCTGGGCCTGTTCCGCTCCGAGGGCATCTTCCGGGCTGCAGCTCAACATGCATGGCTGAACAACAAAGCACTTCGCAATGCTCGTGGGACAGGAGGGCTGCCCCTGACGCTGCTCAGGAAATAACACTCTATACCATAACTACAATATATCTCTGGTATGTATTAATTTATAATATACACTGTGTACGTTAATACACAAATCTATGTTTAACTAGTGTTGTCATACAAACTCACAAAAACTAGGAACATTTCTAAGCTACACTTTTTCCTTGCCTGCCCTGCCGCAGCCAGTGGGGCTGCCGCTGCAGGGCCTTGCGCGCTGGTCCTCTCCTCCACAAACACAGCGGTGGCATCGCGGCAGCGGCTGGCGTCACAGGGAACGCAAACGCTGCGAGCAGCTCAGGAGGATGGCACGCGGAGCTTGCTTCGCCACCAGGCCCATACTGCACCCTGTGCTTGGAGGCGATTAGCATCAGAACAAACGTGGTGTTACACCTTGGCTGACAAACTTCACTCTACAGATCACTTTTAAAATTCTCTCTAGGTGCTCTATTGCTTTCTGAGCTGGGAATTTGGTTAAAACCAGGGATTTTTTACAAAGCAAAGAAAAAAGGCAGGCAGTAGAAGCTGCCTCCATTTCCCCCACTAGAGCAGAGGAGACAGGGACGTGCCTCTGGTGCCCGTGCTCGCCTCGCTGCTCGGGGGAGCTGCTCACCATTTCTAACTCGTCTACATAGAGAAGCTCTCCTCCAACCAGATTTTTGTGGGCCACATTTCAGGTGATAGCTAAGGCTTTTTGGTCTGCATTAAACTGTTTTATTTGGGGGTTATAGGTAATTTATAACCTTGGATTACAAAAACAGGTTGGTGCAGATGCTGTTGGCAGGGAGCTGGGCTCAGCCCCACTGATGCCTGAGCAGAGCCGGGAGCCCGTGGCTTGT
>NW_009227949.1:5172-7190 GCF_000690835.1 Fulmarus glacialis | reverse complement strand
CCCAGCCGCCACGGTACACTGGTGCTCAGCTCCTTGCGGGCAGAGAGGTGGCCGGAGTAAGGCAAGCCAGAGCGAAGGCAGTGCTGGTCCGGCGGAGGGAAGGGAGCGCTGCTCGGCGTGCCGATCCAGCTGTGTGTCCCTAATGGGCTGGAGGAGAGGGAGAGGCTGATGCCAGGCAGGAAGGTTCCCCTGCTGTGTTCAACCCAGTGAGCAGATCTGATCTTCCTGGTGTTTCAAAAGCCCTTAGATGTGGAAAGACGACGCTTCTACTGCTTTGAACCCTGTGAAGGAGCAGGAGGAGAATGAGCTGGTATACAGAGTCCCCTAAAAGCCCCACAGCTGCCTTTTCCCACCCTGTGCAGCCATCTCAGGCTGGGAGAAGGGGACCTGCCCCCTTCTGGGCTCCAGCCTTTGCCTTGCACGGCAGGAATCTCTTGTTCATGGGACTGCAGAGCCACGGCAGAGCAGAGCATTGCCTTCTGCTCCTCCACCCCAGCCACAACCAGGAGCCCTCAGCCACGTGCCCAAGCCTGACCAACGCAGCAGCTGGAGAGCCCTCGCACCCCCCTTCATGTCAAGGCAGTGTGAGCCTGGGCTGTGCTGTGGCCTCCATCCTTCTCCTCCCCAACTCCCTGTAAGAAGGGTGCAGGCAGCCACAGGAGCTGCCCCTGCCCACGGCTGAGGAGGGCCTGGAGTGGGTACTTACTCTATGGCTTCTTCAGTGTGTGACTGTTGCTTGGTTTTCTGAAAGAGAAGGGAAGAAAGGGCCATCAGCCCTGCAGCCCCTCAGCCGTCAATCATACGGAGGGCATGCAGAGCTGGCATCTGAGCCTTGGTCGTGCGCTCCTCGCACTCTGTTCTGCACGGGCTGCCTGCACCCCACTCCCAGCCCACCCCCAGCCTGGGCACCCCTGCGCGTGCTGGGCGACACCGGCTGGCTGCATCCTCCTGTCCTGGGCTACAAGAAGGCCAGCACACTCGGCGCGCTGCTGCTAGCTGTACCTGCTGGTTGTCTTCTTGGAACCGGTGCTCTCGCAGCTCTCCTTGTAGCAGATGTCCTGGTGTACCTTGTAGACTCTCCTGTACCTGCACACACAGCAGAGGGGCGAGTTGTAGGGAATAACAGAGACAGATCTGCTATTGTAAGTGTGAGGGGGGACACTGGGGGTCTCCCCCGTTTTCTTCCAGGCTGCAGTAGCAGGCCTTGGTAGGAATGGGGCTGAGCCTGCTATGCCAGAGGGCTGACCTCACACAGCCAGGCCCTTCCGCCTCCATTGCAGGAAGGCTGGGGAGGGCAGGGGACAGAGAGGCCCCCAGGCCCTGGCATTGCAGCAGGGCTGGCCCCAGCCCTCTGCTTGCAGATGGAGAGGCGGCTAGGAGCTGTGCTGGCAGGCAGCAGGCAGGGGATCCACTGCTGCTTGAGGGGTTACGCATACCAAATCCAGTCTTGCTGCCACATAGGTGGGTAACACCGCTACGGGGCTGTCATTTCAGCAACACCCTGCCCTGAAATGCAGCTGGCGGGGCAGCCCTGGGGGCTCGGGGGCAGATGAGGCTCCTCAGCCTGCGCTGGGGAGGGGGCAACTACATCCACCTGGCAGTTGTCAGCCGGGGTCTGAGGTGGCCTCGCGCTCGCTCTCCCTTCCCCGGAGCTGAGCTGCAGGGAGACATCCCCAGCTCTGAGCACAAGGGGAAGGGGGGAGCACAACCTGCAGGCAGTACTCACAGGCAGTGGCAGGGGGGCGCCGCCCCTCCCGGCGAGGGCAGGTGCCTCCTTCCCACACGGGTAATGGCTTGGTTTCCGAGTACAGCCGTGTGCACGAGTGTGGCACCTTCTTGCAGGCTGCTTGGGGAACAGGAGAGGGGAGCTATCAACAAGCCCATCTCTGGCCCTGCCTGCCTGTGCCCCATGGCAGGGGGCCAGCGAGGCCCCCCTGGCTTCCCATCTGCTGTCCTGGAGGGCTGGGCTAAACAGAGCTGGACTGCCAGGAGACGTAGAGCCCCCAGCCCTGCGGTGC
>NW_009227949.1:4136-4754 GCF_000690835.1 Fulmarus glacialis | reverse complement strand
CAACAGAGCTGGCCTGCCAGGAGAAGTAGAGCCCCCAGCCCTGCGGTGCCCAGATAACTACATGTGGGCAGGGCAGGAGCCTGGCAGGGGCAGAGGCCTTGGCTAGAAGTGAGGAGCAGATCTGCCCGAACTGGCAAGAGCAGAGCCCAGCCCCTTTTTCTGCTGTTGGCATAGCATGGCCCTCTCTAGAGGAGCCTGGGCACGGTGGGTGCCCCCTTGGCTGGGAGGAGCCGGGTGCTGACAGGGTGTGCTCGGTGACCTGTGCCCTGGGGGACCTGTGCCAGGCTGGGCACATGCCACCCACCTGCAGGAGGGAGCTCTGCCCTCTGGCAGCAGCGCAGCACTCACCCAGCTCGCAGAGCCGGCCCTTGAATCCCGGGCGGCAGTTGCAGTGGTAAGACTCGGCGTCCCTGGCACAAGTGCCTCCGTTCCTGCAGGGGTTTGTGGAGCAGTTCTGCCCCTCGCCTGCAAAACACATATGGCCATCAGACCCTGGGGCCACAGTGCAGCCCTGCCCACTCCCCTGGCGTGCCAGGGTGCTCCCGGAGAGAGCTGCGAGCGGGCGAGCAGGGATGGGGCAGCCGGCAGGGGGCCCCGCCCCGCCCCCTGTGGGCCGCC
>NW_009227949.1:985-3751 GCF_000690835.1 Fulmarus glacialis | reverse complement strand
CGGCGGAGAGGGTAGGGGGCAGCCGGCAGGGGCCCACGCCATGCCCCTTGTGTGCCTCCTGGCAGGGCAGCAACAAGGAGAGTAGGCTGGTGCCGAGTGCCCTGCCTGCCTGCAGGGCCTGGACTGGGTCCCTGCTGCTCGTGTGTCTCCCCCCGAACTTACTCTTGCTCTTTGTCTCGCGCAGCTGCAGTGCCAGACTGCCCTGGCTGGACACCTCCATGTTCTCCAGCTTCACTGGAGCCTCCGGCTCTCGGCCACGACCTCCAGCCGGGGCCAGACCCAAAGGCAGCCCCCTCGGTGGGATCCAGCCTGCCCGCAGCATCAGGGAGCTGGTCAGGCCTGAGGCAGTTGCACCCCTAGAATTAAGGTGACTGCCTCGCCCTTCCTGGAGGGCTGTGGGACAGAGAGCCCTGGGGAGGCAGGGGCAGAGCTGAGACGTGCAGTGAGCCCAGGGCTGCCGTCAGGTGTGCCAGGCCCCTTCCCCACCCTACGGCCCCATCCCGGGCCTGGTAGGATATCTTGGGCTGGCACTTGTATCCCTGGTGTTCCAGGGATGGCAAATGGGGGGGGGCTGGTTCTGGGCTAGCGAGGGGCTTCTTGCCCAGGCACCCTCCTTGAGTGTGAGGCTGTGCTTGGCAGTGGGGGCTCAGGCTGCTGGGCAGGCAGGGGCTGTGCTGGAGGGCCATGGGGTCGCTTGCCTGGGCTCCTACTGCTGCTAGCAGGGTAGAAGGTCAGCCAGTGCTGCAGCCGGCATCGCCTCCCATCATTGAGGGTCCCTCCTTGCACTCCCTGACCAGCCATGCGTCACCCCTCTCCCTGGGCAGGGGTCTAGCGAGCAGGGCAGTTTGTCGGCCCAGGAAGTGGTGAGAGGGCCCTGCCCTCCTCTATGGCTCCCCCAGCCCTACAGCAGCCTGCCGGGCTGACACCCTGTCCTGGGGGGAGGTGTAGGAGATGGCACTCGGTGACAGGAGGGGGTCAGAAAGGCAGCAGAGCACTTACGATTCTTCACAGTGATGGATTTGCTCAGCGCAGTGCCGAACTTGGTGCTGATCCTCCCTCTGCCATCCACCAGCTCGGTGAACCTGGGACAGGAGAGCCATGAGGGTACAGGGCACTGCGGGTCCCCCAGGCCACAGCCGCCCCATGTGCTAGGGCTGGAGGCAGCTGGATAAAGCACTTGTTGGTGGCATCAGGCTCGGTGCAAGTCCCGTGGCCTCAGCTGCAGGCAGCGTGGGGGACCTGCTCACAGGACAAGGGCCTCCCTGGCTCGGGACCCCATCAGGTGGGCAAGAGGCACAACCCAGCAGAAGCATGGCTTGACCCTGTGTGCACGTGGACACAGGAGCTGGGAAAAGGGGCTGGGCTCAGCCCAATGCTGGTGGAAGAGCCAGGAGTGCCAGAATAGCGCCTACCTGGGGGCTGCCGAGGGCTCCTCAGCTGTGTCGTGATCTGCTAGCAAGCGGAGTTCAGGCAGGAAAGCTGGGGGCAGCCTGTTGCGCAGGACCCGGGTGTGTCCAGCCTGGCTCCACCGTCTCTCCGGGGCCCCATCCCTCTGCACTGCAGACCAAAGGGTTAGGCTTAGCAGGAGGGCTTAGCGGGAGGCAGGCCGTGAGTCAGCACAGCAACCCAACTCCCAGCCAGTCCCCTCATCCCCAGGCTGCCATTTAGGGGACACGTGCACACGCTCCACATGCCTGGGCTGCAAGCACCGGTCCCCATGAAACATCACCGAGCTGTGATCACCAAACTCTGCATCCGCCCTCCACTAACAGAGGCAGCACCCTGCAACCCCCGCCTCCCTTTGCAGAGGACCTGCATCCTGTCCCCACAGCCTGCTGCAGGCACCCAGTTCTGGGGCAGCAAGTCCCCATGGGCTCGTTACTCTGTTGGTCAACCGGTTTCCTACCTATTGCCCCACTTCCCAGTCAGCCCATTGCCTCCCTCGTGCTGCAGCAAACTGGCAGTGCCCCAGCCCCAGCGAGCCAAGCACTCACAGGTGGTGACATAGAGGTGGATGGGCTCGCTGTGCAGTTGGCCTTCCCAGCCGTCACGGACAGGCGGTACCGCTGCCCGGGGAGCAGGTCCCGCACCGTGTAGGACACAAGCTTCCCATTGGGCACGTAGCGGCTCTTCACGCTCTGAGTGGTGGTGACATTGATGATGTACCCCTCCACGGCACCGGCAGGCGGCTGCTCCCACGCCATGGACACGGAGGTGGCGGTGACACGGGAGGCAGTAAGGTTTTGTAGGGGGAGAGGCCCTGGGGCAGGCAGGAGGTGGGGAGAAAAGGCGTCAGCGTAGGTGTCCTTGAATGGCAACCGCCCTACTTGCTCACACGTCACTTAATAAGCATGCCAGGGCCTCAGCTTGCCTGGCCATGCCCCAGCCAGCCCTCAGCTCCAGCTGTGCAACGTGCTGGGAGATGCTCAGCGCTGGGTGCCTGGCAAGGCAGGCAGAGCCTCATTGCACCCTGGCACCTGGGTCTGGCCCTTGCCCTCCAACTACTGTACAGCAGGGATGAAGCAGGCCTGTGTGGGCTCCGCATGGGGCTGAGCTCGTGCTGGTCTTGGGCAGTGAACAACATCTGGCAGGGGAGGATGTGCTGGTGCCTTGCCTGCCCTTCCTGAGGGCCGCCTGCACGCCTCCTACCCACCATGCTGGCCAGACAAGCTGACGGCTTTCACACGTTCCCCTCCCTGCAGCTTTCCTGCTGGCCACGAGCTGTGGCTGCCCTGTGCCTGCCCAGCCCCAGGGCCCCCGCAGCAG
>NW_009227949.1:496-836 GCF_000690835.1 Fulmarus glacialis | reverse complement strand
GGTCCCTGTGGAGGAGGGAGGCAGGGTGGGAAGGGGTAAGGTGGGCAGCCCGGGAGGGCCAGCTGGCCCAGCGCCCGCCTGCTGCCCCACTCACAGGAAGGTGTACTTGGCCACGCTGCTGTTCAGCTCCACAGTGCGGTCTGCCAGGTCCCCTGGCTGGCGAATGGAGACACGCACCCTACTGACGGTGGAGTGCTTGAGCCGGTGGAGAGCCCATTGCACCGTGATGGCACTGGCAGTCACGTTCGTGATCTCAAAGCCTTCCACCGGACGCGGTCCTGGCCGGAGCAAGTGGAAAGGGCTGCGGTCAGCCACTGGTCATCACGGGTCACCCTGTCCC
>NW_009227949.1:0-238 GCF_000690835.1 Fulmarus glacialis | reverse complement strand
GCCCCCCTCGGGCCCCAGCCTCCCGCCACCAGCTCCAAAGGGGCGGCAGTGCCTGGGCCTGGCCCTAAGCCAGGCACACCCCAGGCAGCCGTCCTGAGCCCGGTTCTCGCTGCCCCCGGCATCTGGCCCTGACTCGAGGCCTCCCGAGATGCCGTGGCCAGGGATGCAGACCCCTGCTGTGCCCGGCGCCACGCCTGCCTTCTCCTGCCCTGGGCTTCACTCGGTCTTAGCCCACTGA
>NW_009227948.1:20593-20997 GCF_000690835.1 Fulmarus glacialis | reverse complement strand
CTTATTACAATGTAACTGGAAATAGAGGGGGAAAAAAAAAAAATCATGCTTGAATGTTATCCATGCAAAGTAACCCATGCTCTTGGGGGAAAAGAAAAAAAAAGAGGATTTTTAGAATCTACTTCCACATATTTCACCTTCGCTGTGGCAGCGGTCTGCAAGGAAAGGGAGCGCTCCAGTCCGGGGGGAACTGAGAGGGATTTTTCTTCTCCCCAACTTTTTTAAGCATTCTTCCAAATTATCTCTATCGCCTTTGAGGTGTGAGAGCACGGTTAAACCTTTCTCTTTTTTCACCTGATTTCCCAGCCTCAAAGCCTTTCCCAGGCTGAAAGCAGACTTTGTATCTGCACCTGAAATCAGCTTTTCTCCCCCGATATATGGGGAACCTGTTGGAGCTATTTCTC
>NW_009227948.1:20070-20346 GCF_000690835.1 Fulmarus glacialis | reverse complement strand
ATCTGTAATTAAAAAGATTTTATTTACTTTCTTTAGATATAGTATGGAAAAAAAAAAAAGAAGAAAAAAAAGAAAAAAAACCAAAAAGGGTGCAGTTGCTGCCGGGCAGCCCCTGGAAAGCGCCGAGCTCTCACCGGGGGGCAGCGGTGGGGCAGCGTCCCTCCCCGTCCCCTGCCGGCAGGCACCCCGTTTCGGCTCAAAGTGCCCCAAAACCCCGGCCGGCTGCTC
Organism: Fulmarus glacialis; assembly: GCF_000690835.1. NCBI lineage: Eukaryota > Metazoa > Chordata > Aves > Procellariiformes > Procellariidae > Fulmarus > Fulmarus glacialis. Next base: position 20,118 of record NW_009227948.1, on the reverse strand, counting down.
CACACGGGCAGAGGCGGGGGGCGGCGGGGCGACGGGGCGGCCGCGGCG
>NW_009227948.1:18684-19980 GCF_000690835.1 Fulmarus glacialis | reverse complement strand
GGGGAAAAAAAAGGAAGTTTGCGTTAAAGTTTTTTGGTGAAGAGAAGCAAGTCGTCGCTCACCTTTTCGGATCCATGTAAAAAATCGTTCAAGGCCTGAGGATCGCTGCAAAACAACACACGAAACCATTTAGGGATGCAACACGTGACCCGCTTTGAGTTGGGAGCGAAACGCGTGTTTCTAATTAACGCATTAACGTATCTCTGAGCGCTCTTAAGTGCAATAACTAGTGACGTACACCGCTTTATACTTCAACGGCTATGCTTTATTACAGATATAAGTTAAGGTACAGGGGCTCGGAGAAGGCCAGTTTTCTTCTAACGCTGCCTTATTCCCCTGCCCCTGTTAATTCTGCAAAGCCCCGATTACCAACAGTTTCATAATCACAATAAACCCCTTTGGAAAATTAGCCCGCCTTGGCTGTCGACAGGCAGTTTGTCAACAAAAAAAAAATCATTTGGGCGACCTGCTAACGAGCATCCCCCGCCCGGTGCTGTTGGGGCGCAGCACACGGATCCCTAAAAGTCATCGCTATTGGAAAATATGAGGGAGATGGGATTTATTCACGTTAAACGCGGGATGCACAGAGTGTGAGGTCGTGTAAAACCTCCTCCGGCACAGCCCCGGAGCCCTCCGAGCTTCACGGGAGGAAGCAAAAACATCAATCGGGGGGGTTTGTAAGTTGGGGAAGTTTGCGGACCCTTTGGAGCATACCTCGGATGATTTTTTTGGCTCTGGGAGAACCCAGCCCGGCACTGGAGAAGCCACGGTGACCGATGGGGACAGACCGAGGGTGGTAGAAACCCCTTTCCCACCCCTAACGCCTTCCCCCAAACCGACGCGAGAGGCGACGAACCGCCGCGGCGTCCAGCTCGCGGCGCGGCGCTACTTACCAAATTACATCTAGCAGGCACCGGCCGTCTTCATCATCCATGTCAACTGCAAAGAGCGGAGAGAGACCACGTTACCGTCAGGAGAGCAGAGGGATGGGGAGCTGCTCCTCGCTCCCCTCCCTAACACCGCGCCTGGCTTTTCCTCCCCTCTCCCCAGCGATGATGATGATGATGATGATGATGCCCTGCTGCTCTCTGATGGTGGGGGACAGGGGACCGGACCAGAGGACACCCCAAAAGGAGGGTCCACCAGTCAGAAGGGGGTCAACCCGCTGCCAGAAACAGGACAACCGTTGCCCCCTCCGGTATCTCTGCCGGAGAAGCCGACGGTGGCAAAGCCACCCACCTCCACCACGGGTCCTAGGGCCGCCGTTACGGGTGAGACAACCGCAAAGCCAAAAGC
>NW_009227948.1:17426-18444 GCF_000690835.1 Fulmarus glacialis | reverse complement strand
TTGCTAAGTTGCTTACGCTAGTCAAGGACTTTTCAGCTTCCCGTGCTCTGCCGGGCGCAGCAGAAGCTGGGAGGGGGCACAGCTAGCCCAACTGGCCACGGGGGTATTCCATACCATACGACGGCACGCTCGTATATAAGCTGGGGGAGCTGGCCGGGGAGCAGCGACCGCTGCTCGGGGACTGGCTGGGCATCGGTGGGCGGGTGGCGAGCAATCGCATCGTGCCTCGCTCATTTTGTATCTTCTGTCACCGTTATTCTTATTTTTCCCTTCCTTTTCTCTTCTATTAAACTGTCTTTATCTCAATCCAACACATTCCAACCCCTTTTTTTTTTTTCTTCCCCCCCCCCCCCCCCGATTCTCCCCCCCCGGGGCGAGCGGCTGCGGCTGAACCACGACAGCTCCAGCGCTCCCGTCCCTCCACCGCGCTCGCCCATCCCTCCACCGGATAGATCTCACCGGCAGTTCTCCCAGCCGGGGGTTAGGTTTCACTCTGAAACCCAAACCGGCAGATTTTCGCCTTGTTTTCACCCCACCGAGGGGGACCGGTGACCCCGGCCGGCTGTGCCCGCCGTAGGAAGGTCCCGGACCCTCAACGCCAGGAGCAGCGGGACGCGGCGCGAGCCGGATCCCGGCACCCGCAGGCACGGCTTGGCATTTAAAAATCACGCATTTGTGCATTTTTATCCCTAAACTTTCACTGTGGTAAAACGTACCGGGAGGCGTTTTGCTTCCGAAGGTGGAATTGAGGATTTTCCGCCGATAACCTGAGATCTGGCACCGGTCCGCCTCCTCACAAAACCCTTTTTATGATCAGGTCTGGAAAACGGTGGGGGTTTGGGGTGTTTTTTTTTGGTGTTTTCCCTCTTTTCCTCAGATCTGCCCCACAGCTGTGGTCTGGGCAGAGTTTGGAGGCGCAGGGGTATGAAACTCCCTAATGAGACTCAATTAATAAAAACCAAGGAGAAGGAGAAAAAAAAAAAAAAGTCAGCTACTTCAGTAAACTCTAACGAAAACA
>NW_009227948.1:17041-17412 GCF_000690835.1 Fulmarus glacialis | reverse complement strand
TCGCTGCAGGACAAACACACCTTTAATGGGCCGAAGTTCACGGTTTCGAACAATCTGACTTCAATAGCTGCCTGTCGGCTGTAATTATTTTCAGGACCAGCAAATGAATAATCTAAATACGTCAGCGAAAGCTCCGAGACCGCTCGACTAATTACTCCGGGGAAGACCGTAACCTGAAGAGCGCGCACCGCTCCACACGTAGAAGGAGACCGCGTATTTTAATTCTTCCGCTATTTCGGGCATTCTGCTGAGTATTTAGGAATAAGGAAGCGACTACAGAAAGGCAGAACGGAGATTTTCTCCAAGTTCCAGCTGAATCTCTCCCTACCCGGCGGGCGCACGCAGCATCGCATCTCCCCAAGGCGGCGGAG
>NW_009227948.1:12810-16914 GCF_000690835.1 Fulmarus glacialis | reverse complement strand
AACGGCCCAGCCGGCAAAGCCGTCAATTCCTAAGGCTGAGAAAGCCTTTCAGCGCTGCGGAAATCACCCCCCCCAAAAAATGACGATATTTAAGTTTTCCCCCCCATTTTTGGCTTTCTGCTACAGCCCTCGCGTAACGGAGCCTCGGGAGGATTTATGAATTAAGAGGCGCTTTGCCTGGATTTCTGGCTATTTCTGGCTATTGATTGCGGACGGCTCGCCGGGGCAGGAGGAGGAAATTAAAAACGCTTCCAAAACGCCAGCCGCGCCGGGCGCACCCGCACGAAGAGCGCGTCCTGACGCGATGGGAATTACGCTCAGGCGGAGCAAGGGCCACGATACTATTAAATTAGACCAGGAATATCGTGTATTGTTTTTCACAGTTACGAAGCAGTGCGGTGCTGAGGGGGGTCAGGTCCGTTATCGCTAATTAACCGACAGGAGGGAGAGCCGGGGCCTGAACCTTAAAAGTAATAATTAAAAAACTGTATCCGAAAGCAGACGAGAGCCCCAGCGGTCCGAATTCTCGCCGCAAATAGAAATATATGATATTCCTTAAATGTACGCAATAAAACCGCTTACTTTTATCCGCACACACGGAGGAGCCGACGGCGAGCACCAGCCCGGCCGCGTCTGAGGGCGACGCTCTGTTGCTATAGGAAAGGAACAAGCGTGATGTCACGAACCGCATCATCACCGCAGGGCTGGGGAAGGCACTGCAGGGAAGTTACGACGTCAGCCGATAAAAGGCGTTTGAAGTAAACCAAGAAATAACCGATTTGCGCAAGGGATTTGCTTCGCTGCGGGATTTGACGCATCTTCCCTGTTGTCGGGGTAGAACAAAACCAAACTGTGTCAGTAACGCCAAACGGGTGATCCACCGGTGACCCGAGATGGCCCGTTTTTACCCCTTTTTAAACCACAAAATAACATCCCTGGGTTGGTTTCACTCGAAATACCAACTCCCTCAACCTCCGGCGGCTTTATCGCTCCCTACCCGGGCGCTGTCCTCCGTCCGCCTCCCGCAAGGGCTCGCGCGCTTGGTACGCGTTCTTTCTCATTTATTTCTACCTCCAAAAATACACTTACCTATATCGCAAGAGTTTTAAGTACGTAAAACTCTTTGGAGAAGGGAAGCAGAGGGAAAGTGTTCTTAACGTGGCGGGCGCGATACGAGGTGAGGTGGTTTCCCCCTTTGAAAATGGCAAGCAGGGGTACGAGATCAGCGGGGAACGGGAGCGTTTCACCAGCATTAATGTAACTCTATACCCGGGAAATCGTATTTGAGGCTCTTCAACGAAAAAAAACGGGGGTCCTCGACATCCTGACGATTAATTTGAATTATTCTTTAAGCGGGAAGTTACGTGCGACGCTGACACGCACGGCGAAGCTGAAGGAACCATCCTTTGAGAGAGCTCTGCACCTCGGACGGAGCCTCCGAAGCGCAAAATGCAGGAGGCCGGCAAGCGTTCCAGTCAATTCAGTTTGCTACGTACGCGTAGCGAGCTTTGCGTAATTTTATTTGTAAAGAGCCAGGTTTCATACCTTTAAAACGTAAAAAAACCCCCCCCCGTCGTTACCTCACTTCCGAAGAGCTGGATGAAATTGCTTTTATTACGAAAAGCCGCATTTTCTTGTTTCCCCCCTGCCCCAAACTTCCAGAATTTATTTTTCTCCCTGTCGTTTTTGCCGTCTTCCACTTAAGAACCGAATGATTTCACCAACACACCCAACGCCCCTTTCCCTGGCAGCGACCAGCCCAGACGCTCCGCAGCCGCAGAGGACTTCCAAGTTCTTCGAAACACTTTCAAACTTTAATCCTTGCACCGTCCTGCGAGGAGGCTGAAAACCTGCAAGCTGAGAGAAGTTCAGGAATCTAAAACACTTTTTAAAAAAAAAAAAAAAAAAATAAAAAACCCACCACCGAAAGCACTCACTAACATTATTTCATGCCCATAACGCTACCGTCAGGGCAGAAAGTTGATTTCTATCCACCGCGGATATATTTAGAGCACTCGGTAGCAGGACGGGGAGACAATGTGATTCAGCGAACGGGTCACGAGGTAAGAATGCCGAAGGCCTGGATCCGTTCCCACTACTGACCTTGCCCCGCACTTCACGTTCCCGTGCTTTCGGTCCTTTCCTCCTCCGCAAAAATCAAAATCACGATGGCAGCACTTGGGAAAGGCGTGGGGATCCGGGGGTGAACATCCTTAAACCACCTTAAACAAGCTCGTTTCTTTAATGCCATTAAATGCGTATCCGTACATATAAAATACTACGGTGCCGTTTGATTCATCTGAAAATCGCAACAGACGTTCCAAGCGTTTTCAGAGACGCCTTCCTCTTTCAAACCCAGGGAGCCGCCAACCCGAGAGGGTGTTTCAAGCAAACCCTGCCGCGATTCTCTTCCCCCAATGTTATTTTAAGCATTTGATCCCGTCCTGACACCACCATGAAACGTTTCTGGTGTCACCCCTGGAAGAGTTAGGATATTACGCGCACGTACGCGGTTACAACGCTGCTTGCTCACACTTTGTAAATAACGTAAGAAAAGGGAGCTGGTAAAACACGTGGCATTTTCACCAAACCTTCGGTGAAGCGTTTTGCTTTCCGTTTCCAAGAGCCTCGTAAAGTACAGTAAAACCAGAGGGGAAAAACTGCCTCCAGCGTTACCATCCCACGCTCGTTTTTGATCTTCGACGTTAAAAACTACGTCGTCCCAGAAATTAACCAAATACATAAGGGGAGGAAAAAAGGCAGCCAGAAATCGCTGCTCTTCGCAGTACGATGCCGGCCAAGAAGTGAAATAACCCTTCGAAAACCACGGCAAAAGGCAACGCGGAAACCTCCTAACGCACGAAGATGTTTTACAGCCCCATTTTGCTTTCACGCTGGATGGCGTTTTTCCCCATTTTGTTTATGAGAACGCAGGAGAACATATTTTTGGCAAAAGCTGTGTTTAAGTGTTTCAGTAACAGCTGTGCTCTGCGTGCCGAACCGACGGCAACAACATCAGACGCCGCAGCGTTCTTCTGCGGATCCTCGCTCCGCTCCGCGCAGGGGATGCTTCGTGCCAACGGTAGCTCCGACTTGATTTTATTATACGGTAACACTCGACGTCAGCCTATTTTTAGATCTCGCACGCAGGCCACACGCTCGCGAAAAGCTGGGATGGGCAGCGCGACGTAAGGAAAAGCCTTTCGCCGGCATAAGTGTTAACGGGAAGGAAAACACCGAACTTTACATCCTGGTAAGCTCTCGAAAAGGAGACAGAAAAAACACTTTGAAGAGATTACAAGCAGTTTTCCTTCTCCCACAGGAGAGGCAAGCCGCATCCCTAATTCCCAGATTATCCCAGTAAAAGTAACCCCTCCCACCCCATCAAATCCAGGAACGATGTCGGCACAGACGGAGCAGGACCCGCGCAGCAAGGTCACCAGAAAAGGCAACGGGGTTTAGTATTCCCAGCCCGCTGTTTGCAAGCAGGAAAGAAAAGAACTTTTGCTGTCCCTAAAGCGCCGTTTCCTCCTCGTACGAGCCCAAACTTTTGGCGTTTGGCGGTAAGAACCGCCCGGCCTTGCAGCCCCGCGGTCACTTCCCTCTCCACGGAGGAGACGGCGGAGCCGGGTTTCGCTTTCGGTCCCATCAGCCTTGTCCTGACCGTAGCCGCGAGTCTCCCGTCTGCCGAAGGACGAGGCGGAACAGCTCGTTCCCGGATGGCGAGAGGGATTCTGCGGAGGCAGGGAGCGGAAGGATCGCCGGCGCGGTTTCCCCGACGCTGCCCCGCGCCCAAGGGAGGCAACAGCCGGCGGCGACAGGGCAAAAATTGAACGCGGTAATGGAAACGCGGGCCCTTTGGAGTCCTATCTGCAGCCTGCTCCTTAATTGTTAATTATTCTTTGTTTTATCATATTTAAGACACTACAATCATTATTCCTCTGTGATTTAGCTTCCCTTTGTAATTAGAGATAATGATTAGAATATATTTCGTATTACAGGAGGAACGTTTGAGATAACTCTCTGGAAAGCCGAGGACACCCCGGACCGCCCAAAGAGAAGGAGCTGAAGGAGGCTGCCGCCCGCCAGCCTCAGACCTTCCCC
>NW_009227948.1:5621-12760 GCF_000690835.1 Fulmarus glacialis | reverse complement strand
CAAATCACCTCTGCAAGACGTGGGGAAAAGGGGCTTGCGGACCCAGGAGCGATTCAGTTCATGAGTGAAAAAAAAGTCCTGCTAACGAGAAGCGGCAGTTGTTAGAGGTAGATGTAAACGGCATCGCAAAGGTAAAGACAAAAGCAGCAGCTAAACCCGTCGGTCGACAAATCGTGAAAGAACCAAGGAGGACACTTAAGTGATCGACCCGCCGCTTGGCCACGTCTCGTTAGGAAACCATCCTACGAAAGATCGTCATTAAACGCCCCGGCCAGCCGCCTCCCCGCCCCAGCACGGCCGTTTCACCTCAGAGCCCCGCAGCCCTTCGCTCCAGCGGTTCGGTTGAAAACGGTCGACAAAACAACTGGAAACCCGTTTTCTTCCTTGCTTTCCGAGCCAAAAGTGAACAGACCATCCAGCAAAAAGACTTTTCCCCCGTTCTTCCTTTGCAGCCTCACCAGTAGCTGAAAGAAGCTTCAAAAAAAGCTCGACACAAAGCAATCCTAGCTGGCCCGGGCCGACCCGCGGGCTTGACCGAGACGGCAGAACATCCTCCGGAGGGGCTGGATCGGCGTCTCCAGTCCAGCCACGGCCACAGTTCTGCCCCTTGGCTTCAAAAACATCAGGTGTTTGAAAGGGCGCAGCGCCCGATGCGCCGCTCTCGATGCGAAAGCGAAAACGCTTTCACGCCTGCAGAATTTAGCTTCACCGTGTTTCACCGCCGCTCCGAGACGATAAATACTCCGCGTTTACCGACGCCATCACGGCGGCGGGTACTGAAAATCTCGAGCGCAAAGCAGCTCCGTCCGACTTACCTGCGGCTCCCTCTGACACTAACTACGACCTTTAAAGTATCAACATCATTAAAATATTTTTTGCGGTTTCAACAAAGATACAGCAAATCTCTGTACAGAAGCGCATCAAGTTTCGTCGCGGTCAGGATGCCTGAGCAAAACCGGCCACTTTCGGTTAAATTAGTATTTATTACGATGAGCCCGGCTGCTGCAGGAGGAGGCTGGGAAGGGAGATTTCCCCGGCCGAGGGCAACGCTGCTCGCGTCCCACCGGCACCCAGAGCGACGCTGAGGGACCGGGAGGCAGGGACACGGACGGGAACCTCCGCTCTGCAAAAGCTGCTGTATGTCGTAGTCCGTTTCGGTCTGGGAAAAAAACAGGTCTCGAGAAGGTTCACAAGGTAAGAGAAGTCAGTCACAGTTTAAAGACAGACGAGGTAAAACACGGAAACGTTTTTGTGAAAGTTGGGTTTCCACGAGCTTCGCGGAAGCTCCACGTCTAACAAGCCAGAGCGTTTCTCCTCCAGCTTTCTGAAACGAGTCAACGATTAAGTTCTCTTGCCAAGTTCGTTCCCTTTCCCACAAGGCCAATGTCACTCGGCTTACAGAGAAAGAGGACCAGGGAGCACAAGGGATATGTGGAAAACGAGCAAGGAATCGCACAAAAAGCATCGCAATAGGCTCCAATCCTCCGCTGTCTCAATCTCTGTGCAGTCCTTTCCGCCACGGCGAGGTCATTAAACCAAACGTAGCGTTTATATCTCATTTACACAGCCGTTAACGACCTCGCAAACGAACCGCAGCGTTGAGGCGGTGAAGCGCCCCGGGATGATGGGCAACAGAGGTATCACGGTATCGTTAGCCGGGGGCATCCTCGCAGCTCACGACGAGCCGGAGAGAGTGCCGGCGGAGAGGGGCGAGACGCCAAAGCGCTGCTTTACAAGCCATCACCTTCTACCGCTTCCGCTAAGGGATCTCTACGCAACCGCGGAAAGAGAGTCCCGCCGAAAAAGCAGCCCCAGACGTCCCTCGATTGCGAGCAAGAAACCCCCCGCCATCCCTTCGACGAGCGGCGCCCCAGCTTTTATTAGTTACTTACAGCCGCAGCCTCGTCTCTCAACGCTCCGCTAACGCGTAGTCACCCGGCTGGGGGTGTTTTTCCCCACCCATACTCTTTAAGACAAAGCAAACGCAATTTTAAAATACAGGTCCATGACTTCGAAGTCTTAAAAAAAAGGACTTTCAAGGGGATCCGGCTGTTCTGCGAAATATGATTTTCAGAAGGTACTTGCGTCGCACCGTCACTTCAGAAAGTTTTACTCGTATTGAGCAAACGCTTTTTCCCTCCAGACAGAATCCCTTTTATTCTCTCCGTGTTTCGTGCTCTCACCGCAGCGTGAGATCGAATTACCCCTAGCGCACAAAGTTTATATCCTCGACACCAATTAAATGTTTTCTTTTCGGTTTTTAGGTTTTATTAACGTTTACTTTTATTCCTTCAAGTTTCTCAGGCCTCCTCTTGCCGAGCTCATTGATAAAAACAGGCGAGAAGCCGCTGAAGACCAGGGTCTGCTGAGAACATCAGCAACGCTTTAAAACACGAGGTTTTTTTTGAGTGAGGAAAACCAAATTGAAAAAGGATCAGGGAAGAGCGAGCAGAGGATACCCAAACCCACTCGCGAGTGAATTTACATCAGACAAAGGCAGCGAGGGAAGTACCAAATATTTCCTCGGCGCTCTCTTTCACGGCATCAGTAGTTAATTTATCACCCACCCCCCGGGAGAACGGCGGAAGAAAGCGACAGGGAAAATAACTCGCTAAAACTAAGAGAGCCGGCTGAGGTTTCTCACTCCCGGAACGGGTTGTTTTGTAAGGTTTTGTTTGTCGCCGGCTTCAATGGCCAAATTATCCCCGTGACCCTTGGAAAACCTCTACAATAATCACCATCGATTTTTACCAGTTCCTCTCGCCGAGGGATGATCTACTCAGGACTTCACCGAAACGGAGATATTTTAATTCGTATCAGGATAAACTCCAGAGTGGGAGGTAAGCCATGAAACCAAAATTAAACGGGTAACGCACAGCCGCTGCGCTTTCAGACGCCGTAAGAGGTTCTAAGACGGACTCGGTTACTGTCATCGGGGCCTCTCCTGATGGAAACCCCTATTTATCTTTACATCACCATTAACTGAACTTTTGGACCTTTTCCAGGTCTGAGGACACGCAGCTTACGCTCCAGAAGGGGGGGGGAAATAATTAACACACCCATTTTTTTGACAGCTCAAGGTGCGTTCATAAATCGCAGTAGCAACAAGAGGAATTACAAGCGCGCGTACGAAAAAGGAAACGGCCCTCCTTACTCCGGTACCATCTTCTTTTTCCAGCATTCCGGCAGATTTATCTATTATGCAAAAAAAGAAGGTGCGCTGGGCAAACCTCGCAACAACAAAAGCATCTTCCGGGGAAGAAAGCGGGAAATTATAATTTCCCCGTAGGGCCTGCATTGAGGGATTTGCAGAGTCTGCAAGAATCCTGCCGGGAATCGAGGAAATCTCCATTTCAATGCAGGCTCTGCCACAGGACCTGCAGGAATCTCCTCTCCCGGCTGCTTTCACCACGTTTTCTGCGGCGGACAGGATTTAAGGAAAGGACTCCTCCAGAAATCCATCCGGTGCTCGCGTTTCTAAGCCAACAAACCCCCAAAACAGAAACTAAACCACGTAGGTTTTATTTTCACGGTACTAATAAATATTTGAAATATAAACAGTTACGCAGATTTTTATTTTCCTAGCAGAAACTTAAAAAAGGAAACAGCCCAGATTCCGAACATACCAACGACAAACGTCTATTTTTAACAGATAAAGTTCGAATTAGCGTTCCCACATTTCGCCACTCTCCCAAGGATTTCTTAACCCGATGCATTTTATTTTCACCATTTGGTACACCTCTTCCGCTGACTCGATCCCGTCAATTCCATAAACCCTTCCCCGACCATAATTATAAGGCAGCCGTCACTGTATTAGAGGATAAGGTTATACATGAAAGTCCCCTCAAGTAGTGAAAAACCCCGTTTGGAATAGTTTTGGAGACGATACCTAATGGGCAGCTTGAAGTAACAAGGGAAATCGTGAACGAGGTCCAATTCACACCCCAGCACAATCGTCGTAATTAGGGCTCCATACAGTATCCACAGCCGCTCAAGACGTAATTAAAACACCATTTTGACCCACAACATAAACAAAATCCGCTGCTTGGAGCGCATCTCTCCAGGCCGAGATTTTTATTACCGCTATTCCTTAGCAAAAATATTAAAAAGGCGTCAGAGCTACCTGGGAGCAGCCCTGGTCTTCCCGCGGTTTTCCCATCCCATCCCGCTACTACTCTTACGGATAACCCTCGTTTGCCTTACCCGACCTCGTAGGGACCCCGCTACGACAAGAGACAGGAGGAGAGCGCTGGGGTTCTACTAACCTCTGGTTTTTAGCAACTCTGTGCCCGTTAGGGGTAGGAGGCGAGATACAGAACATATTTGCTTTAGGCAGTCATACTGTAAAGGAAAAAATAGAGAAGGACTATTACACTAGCTACCCCAACAACCTAACAAAAAACCCCTACAAGAGCTAAACGCGGGGCTTTTAACAGCAACGGGTCAACCTGAAGCGTGAAGGAGCACGTTCGAAAAGCCAAGGCGGAATTCGACCAGGCACCAGAAACCCAGGCGTTCCAGCGCCGCTGTCGATCATCCCTGCTCAAAACCAACACCCGAAACCGAGCTATTCCTGGATTCTGGAATTCCTTAAAACCCTCAAAGCCGAGACTGCGCGATAGGACGTTACTTCCCCTTGACGTTAATCTGCGTTCGTAAGAGGCGCGAGTAAATTATTTAGGCTGGGAGCGCCGGTGCCGAGGACGCAGCGTGCTGTCATGGATACACGGCTGGCGGGATGCAGAACTGACCCCCTTACAGAAGCCAAACCTCCCCGCTCCAAACACCCACGCTGCAGCTCTCCGCAGCACCACCAACCCAGGCGAGACGCATTTCAGTATTTTCTTTCAAATTAATAATGGAAAATAAGCCGGTAAAACCGGAGCAGCGTGAGGCCTTGTTTTGCTCCAAAGCGTTGAAACAGGCAGCGAGAAGCGACCAGGAATAGATCGGTTGCCGTTCTTCAGCACCGAAAGGGATCCTGCGCCACGCACCCGCCGCCAGCTCGGTTTATCCAGAGTTTAAAGCAATAAATGAGCTTTACGTGTATCCGAATACGAACGTCCCTGACCACTTTCTGAAAGCTTTCGGGATGCAGCTATCAGACCTGCTGCCGATTACGACGCGCCTGTAAACGAGAAAAGAATCGGTGAGCGAAAGCAACCCATCTTCCCCCTATATCAGCGTTCTTAACATACATAGTATTAGTTCCCGTTTTCATACGGGAAAGCGACCCTCGCAGCGCAAAGCTGAGGGCTTTTACCTCTTCTAATCGTTTACCAGATTGCCGTCCTTGCCGATTTTCTACCGCAACATTCCTTTTCAAATCGTGCCCGATACCCCCGTTTCGGATGACGCCAAAAGCAACCTGCGCTGGTTTAACGCATTTGCTTTTGAGGAAAACTTGAATTTTCTTCCCTTGTCAGGGAAAACGGGAAACACGAGGACTGAAAACACGCTTACTTTCAATTAAAGGGTTAAGACAGGAATCCCCTGCCATAAAACTTGCTACACGTGAGGAGAAGCAGCAGCTCTCGCAGCGCAGCGAGAGAGTTTGAGCACATCGAGCATCTAATTGTACAAGAGCTAGCGGACAGAGAAGGGTATTTAAAATTTCCCAGAAAGGGACCAAGTCTGTGTATACCTTCTAAAATTAATCGGCCTAATCTGTCCCCGGTAATGTATGCTGCCCTAAATACGAATAAGTAGTTCTCAAAAGAGGGGTGCACAAATTAGCTCCCCATATAGCTTAATTCACACACGCGCTCTGGCCGTATGTCCCGGTAACGTTTTCTGCTGTTCCTGTAACAAAAAAAAACCCCAGTTTGCATATTCTGGAAATTGGTGCTTAGTCTGAATAAGAGCAATTGGGCTGATGATTTTAGCAGTTCTGTTGTTAGCTATGGCAGCCGATAGTTAAATTCTAAGTTTTCTGATGCACTGATTTATAAACATTATATTCCAGCTGACTATCTAGAAATATAAACCCAGGAGTATAATAAACAAGTTATAACTGTCTTTGCCTCTCATCATTCCCCTAGAATCTAGAAGTTAGCAGAAAATTTAAAAAGCGATTGCTCTCTGTGACAAATACCACGGAAACATAAAGCATTAAAGAGCCTGCGGCATTTTGCAGTGAATTGAACTCAAATTCCTCCCGTGCTGTGAAGTACACCGGTAATATTATACCCATTTTAGAGATTACAGCACTTTTAAAATTCCAGCCACGAGGAATTTAGGTTTCCAACTTCCCCTGAAATCGCAGTGCCCAATTTCCTTAGGCTTCACTGAAAACAGACAGGAAAAAAAAAAAAACCCATCTTTTATTACATAAGGGGCGACTATCACATTTTTGAACAGACTCCAGGAGTTCCAATCCCACGAGTCTCGAATCAACAAGTCAAATTTGAGGTGACTGAGGTTACATTTTTTACATTAAGTATTCACGGAAGACACTCCGGAGACACTTGTCCCTCACTGCGCCGTAGAATTCCTTCTCGTAGGCTCCTCAGGATGCCTCCGTTACAATTAGCTTCCGAACACCCAGATAATTACCCACGCCCTGCCTTCAGTTCAGCGGTTGGCACCGTACCGACGCACGCGTCCAGAACCGCGCGTCAGCCCGATCTTTAAGCGCTCCGAGCCGTTTCAGCGCGCTTTAGTTTTCTTATTTCTTGTAAGACGAGCAAATCGCAGCGGCGAGCTGCTAGGGTTCGAGACGCTTCTGTTTCGCTTCCAGCCCTTCAGGTGGGTACAGCAGGAGCGTCCATCCCGCAGGGACGAGACACCAAGAGCCGGACGGCCCCCGCCCCGACGGCTGGAGGAACCAAAGTCCACGCACCTTCCTTCAGGGATTTCTTCTTCTTTTTTTTTTTTTTTTTTTGAAGCTACAAAGATTACACGGGGAAGGAAAACGACTTTCTAACTCTTTCAGTAGACGCTCTGGAGCGGCGAAAGCAAGAGACTCGTGAACGAGCGGTTTCGCACTTACATCCTCCTTCCCTGGGAAATTATTCTCCGCGACAGAAAGCCGACTCCTAATCGCACGCCCGAAGCTTCAAGCGTTTTATCGCCCTTTCCATTTTTTCAGGCGGGGAATCCGAGAGCGCGAGACTCCCCACTTCCCCGCCGAGACTGCC
>NW_009227948.1:5254-5466 GCF_000690835.1 Fulmarus glacialis | reverse complement strand
CGATAGAAAGAGGAGGAAACCCCAGATTTCGGCTGTCGGCCCCCCTCGAGTCACAAACCGACGGCAGCTGCAGGCGAGGGCTGCTCGAGAACAGCGTTGGACATTTCTTCCTATGGGAGCACCGTTAAAAACAAAGTAAAAACATTTGCGTACAGTTTCTGGGTTAACTATGACTCAAAAAAAAAGATTGAATCCACCAAAGCAAGTTCTCC
>NW_009227948.1:341-5043 GCF_000690835.1 Fulmarus glacialis | reverse complement strand
CCTGCGCGACGCAGGATTTTCTTGGAGCTTTTTGCTTGAAATCATTTCCAGACTCGCATTCCCTCGACCGCAGCGGGAGGAGGAATACAATGGGAGGCAAAGTGCTCGCTTTTCGGGGAAGGAGGGGGAAAACTTTCCGGGGGGGGAAGAAGAGGATGCGGGGAAGGAGCTCGGCAAACACTTACCGGGCGGAGAAGAAACGCTGTTCTCCGTCTGGCAACACCGCTCCCGATTTACCCAGACAACGAGCAGCCGTCGCAGGTTGTTCTGGCCTGCCTTTTGGTTCAAACTCACAGATACCGCTCATCGTTTTGTTGTCCGGCGTACCGTAAAGGTTATTTTTTTTTTTTTCCTGCTGGGGAAAGGTGTGACAGCCCTCGCGGACGCGTGGCCTCGGTCCGTGGGAGAGGTAAATCGGACACGAAGGCTACACGCACCTGGGCCCGGGGGGAAGGCCTCCTCCACAACAAGAGATTTACGATGACAGCAGATGCACAAAACCAGGTCGATTAATACGATAGTGGGGTGCTAGTTGTTTTTTTTTTTTGGGGGGGAGCAGATTTCAGGAAGAAATAAGAGAAAAAGGAGAAATACACTCAACTACACACAGTCCTCTCAAGAAGCAGGTCTGAACCCGTAATATCTCCCCAGAGGCTGGCTGAAAAGCCTTCACTTTTAACGACAACTGATAAAAAAAAAAAAAAACCAAAACATTGACAGTTTTCTTAAGTTCTCCAACAATTTCATAGCGTTCTCTTCAGAAAACACCCGAGAAATCGTTGTCCGAAACAAGCAAAAAAAAAAAACCAAAGCTTTTTGCAGGTGAATGCATCATCGTGCGCAGATCTATGACCTTTTCGTCAAAGCCACAACGAATGTTTCAACTACTTATGGTAGCAGAAACAACTTTCAAACATGCCCTGAATGTAAACTAAAGTATTTTTGCTCTCCGCCTGCACCCCGTCCTACGGCCCCCGCGGCTGCTCCCATTAGCCACAGGAGAGTCTTGTTTTCGCAGCTGATTTTCAGTTCCCTCCGGACGACAGTAAAAACGACAAAAATCGGGTCAATTTGCTGCCACAGAAGGCGAGGAGCAGGGGCTGGGGGCGGGGGGCACAGGAACCGGGGCTCAAAGGAAAAACATTAGGAAGTTCAGAGGGGGGCAGAGCAGCCCTTCCGTATTCATCCGGAGCCGGTCACCGTGCTGTTATTAAGCTCCGGTTTTTATACCGCACGGGGAACGCGGCCGCGGGGAGCACGAGCAACGGCAAAGGTATCTTTCACCCTGATAAGCTCCGGCCTGCGGGGAACAGGTAATCCGAATTTTTCAAGCTTTGTCAAGTCCTTGCCCGGCCACCGCCGGTCAGAGGGTAGAAGGGCCCCGACGGAGGAAGACGAGGCTCCTGCTCGCACCGCCACCGGCTCCAGGAACGGGCGATGACGCTGGCACAACCGTGGCTTTAACTCCCCGTTTGAGGGTTTTGAAATGTTTCGGCTATCAAATAGCAATATTCGAGACAAATCCGTACCGTAACGGAGACCCAAACTGCCTCCCAACAACTCCACGCTACGTACAAAACCCCAGCGCGATTAAGAAATGTTGGGTGGCGGTTTCCGCCTGTTTGCTAACAGGATAAAACCGGGGGGATATTTTGGGGTTTGCCGGGGTGCCGGTACCATCTAGAGAGCGACGGTTTCTGCGCGCCGGCCGGGCATCTGGGCCAGAAAGCAAGGCAGACCGGCGAAGGGAAGCGGGAAGCGAAGCAGGATGCTACGCACGCCGCCTCACGTAACCTTTCCTTCCATCAGACAGAAAGCAGCAGCTCCGGAGAAATGCTGCCCGGGTGAGAGCTCTGTCTCCGCAGGGAATACCGAACGGGTGCAAGCTCCGCGAGTTGGAGGCAACACGGTTCCGAGGCTGAACCGGCACCGCAGGCGACATCGCGTATGACTCGAGAAAAGGCAAAGGAATAACACTTGGGCGCAGGCGGCCTGCGGACGCTCACGGAGAAGCCTCGATACCACGGCAGCGCCTCCGAAGAGGGGCTTTGTGCGGCCCAAAGGAACACGGGCTGCGCAAGCCACGGACAAACAGGCAAAGGGGAGATTTGCTCCTGGAGTCGCTTCTTTTATTACGGAACAGGGAAAAGGCGCAGTCCCACCCGTAGCCGATTCATGAAAACGCTCCTCAGGCTCTGTATCAGAACAGAAGCGTTAATTCCCCCGACCACTCGAAGAAACGAACTCCCTGCAAAAGGAAGACGACGCTGGGGGAAAGGGGAAACGTGAAGGAGTCGCGTTCGGAGCCTGCCTATGCTGGGATGGGCAAGAGGTGCGCGTCTGACAGCTCCGGATGCCGCAGCCCTCCGTTTATTTACGGAGCAGGTACGAAACGGGCAAGAAGAACAAAAGCTTTCCCCGCTCGGCTTCGCCAACAGGCCTGGGCTGGAAGGACCACCTCAAGAGATAAAACGATAGCTCAGTCTCCATAGCAATCCCTTGCTCTGCCGATACCGCCAGCAAGATTGCCGACGCGCGGCCGCCGTCCTGGCGACGGGGACAGCTCAAGCTCCGCTCGCGTCGGGAGATTTTTGGCACGTGCCGCTAATTCTGGCGGAAAACGTCACGAACCTCCCCTCTCCTCCGCGCCTCGAACTCCGTTCGCAGGTTTGAAACCATTTCCAACCCCGCTGAGGATGGA
This sequence comes from Fulmarus glacialis, assembly GCF_000690835.1. NCBI lineage: Eukaryota > Metazoa > Chordata > Aves > Procellariiformes > Procellariidae > Fulmarus > Fulmarus glacialis. The sequence goes on along the minus strand of NW_009227948.1, from coordinate 2,342 downwards.
CGGGGCGTTTGTTCTTAGCCTACGCTAACTTTCAGCGTTACGGGGCTGTTAATCAAGAAGTCCGGGTAAACGCCGCTGAGGCAAGGCAATTAGCAGGCCGTGGTGTCACAGCTCGTCTCCCTGAAGCCCCCGGGACCCGGGAATTAAGGGACAAGCTTCCAGCCGCGCTGTTTGAGTACCCAAATTACGGGCAGAGGGAAGAGGCAAGCGCGACAGGACCGAGCCCGAATCCGAAGCCGCTCACCGGCTAACAGCTGTATTTGAAAGCCGTGTGTTTTGACATCAATATATCCGTCCTGACGAGATAGCAGGAAAAGGCTGTGAAAACGTAAAAAATAAGACGACAGCGGAAGAGCACACGCTCAAAGCTCACCGGTTCAGAGGGAAATGTCAAGCTCCACACCAAAATACCTGTAAAAAGTCAGAGCGCGATAACAGAGCGGCTCACGCCTGCGATGGCAATCTGCCCATTTCTTAAATCAAAAATTCCACTCTACTACAGGGTGAAATTTAGCCACTACTGAGAAAAATCCTACTCTGCTAACGCGACGGTTTTGAGGCTGTATTTTGAATGTTTCTCTTTCCTATAAAGACTTAAATCTAGCGTTAAGTCTCTCACATCGTGAAAAAACAAATGGAACGAAACGCCGAGTCACAAACCATTCCCCTAAGTTGTTTTCCTCAGGAAGAAAAAAAAAAAAAAGAGGAAAATGCTCTGAAAGTCCGGCCTCATCCACACAACGGGAGACACGTTCCACAAGATAACCAGCATAAAGCCCCCCGTAAAACACTGCCGCTCTCTAGATGCCCGCCCAGACTTACGGAAATAGCCTCTTTCTACTCAAAAAAAGACTTGATGGGATATTTAAGGACTAAATCCCTGCAGGATGCGGCATTATTTAGGGTTTCCCTGCAACGCGAGACGCAGAAGCGAATCCTTTTCATCCGCAGAGATTCCCAGCAAAGCCGAGGAATCTCGGGGAGAACGCGACATCGCAGGAGCGAGGCGTCAGCTCGCGGGCGTGGAGGATGTTCACTTCATTTGTCGCCAAAACGTTTTCTGGTGCAAAGTATTTCGTTCGCACACGATGGACCCTAGAGATGATTTCCCCCCTGGTTTTTATTAAAGCGACGGGAAGAAAGGACTTGGTCAAATGTATTGTTGGAGAGAAGGAGGAGAACAGTTATCGTGCGCTTTCAGGTCACTGGGTTTCTCCCCCGCTACCTAAACCGCTGAATATTTTGGAAGAGAGAAGCGTGAATCTGTACAAATAGCGTTTTCTAGGGAAAAATGTGTAAAAAAAACGTATACGCCTACAGCAGACTTTACTTTCAGCCTCCATACCCTTACTCAGGGGACGCCAGGCTGCGTACGTGCGTGCAGGGGACAGGCAGAGACCAGCCAAGCGCATCGCTTAAAATTTCACCTATTAATGCTCCGAAATAACGCACATGTCAGGCTTTAAGACAGGGGATGCCACGAGAATTCCGACCCAAATAAAACAATGAGGCTACCGCGTTTTAGTCTCCATTCGTCCAAGCGTTCCTAGCTGCCTGCTAGGAGTAATCCGTTCACAACAACAACAACAACAACAAAAGCAGCGGTGAACTTCCAGCTCCCAGCTGGCACAAGGCGGTGGGTCGGCACCAAAGCGGCAAAACGGTGTTTGGCAAAAGCTTGGGTGCTGCCGGGGAGCGTTCAGGGAAACGAAGGCGCAGCCAAGAGGGATCGAGTCCTCTCCTCTTTCTGGATCCAGAATGCTGCTTCCCCTCCTCAAAAAAAAAAAAAGGAGGGAAGAAACCGCGGATCGAGAGACAGCGACTCAACGCTGACCGGCTCCAGAAGTCGCGTCGGTCCGGGTTATAACCGGACGACCTGCGGCAGCAGGAGCTGGGGGGGCTCGAGAGTAAGAGATGCGATTTTTTAAAATCTCGATTTTAAAAATCGAGAGATTGCTGCGAAATGCCGGCTGCCTGTGCGTTTGAGAGGGGCCGTTCACC
>NW_009227948.1:0-263 GCF_000690835.1 Fulmarus glacialis | reverse complement strand
TTCACCTGCCTGTAGTTAAACAACAAATGGTGTTGGATAACAATCAGGGAAAAAGTGCCCCTATTACCTTGTCCTCTCATTCTAGAAATAATAATAATCATAGCAATTCAAAGATCAGCACAATTAGTTTACGCATCAAAGCACTGACAGCAAAAAAGTGAAATATTTTAGTGTCCGAATGTAAACAGAAAGCTCAACACAGCCGTCAGGGGATGAGGAAACAGCAGGAAAACGCCATCGTTACGTCCCACACCCGTCCCGAG
>NW_009227947.1:0-11188 GCF_000690835.1 Fulmarus glacialis | reverse complement strand
ACTGGGTCGGACACGAGGTCCGGCTGGTATCCGGTAGCTTTAATCTTAATTAACCATGAGGTTTCCTCAGAGGACGGCACAAGAGATCGCCCATAGGTGCAGGGAGGCTTGAAGTCTGAGGTAAAATGTTTCTCTCTGATTTTATTCCCACCTTTCTCTGCTTAATGAGGATCCCCGGAGTCCTCGGGGAAATAAGAGTTGTGCCGCCGTGGCTACCTTCAGACTCCTGACAGCTGCCCGCGTATGGCCGAGCGCACGTTCAGGGTCGGGCCTTCAGGGCAAGCTCTCGGACCACCTCACCGATGTGTAAAACGTAATAGAATCCAACTGTGCAATGGGAAAATTCAGCACTGACTGTATTTAATCAAGTCCTTATCAGTGGTGCGGCAAGCTCAATACATGAAAAGCTTTGACAGCCATCCCCTTCTATTTGCTTTCTTTTGCGAAACTTTTCAAGAGTAATTGTACAAGGTAGGGTAAAAATGTCTATGTGTGAAATGCAGCCTTGAATTTTGATACTAGATGCAACTGTGGTGCTGGCACTATACCATCTGGGTTTATTTTCTAATTCCTAGTGTTAAGGAAAATTAACTTAAATATTAAGAGGAAAACCGTATATCAAAGTCAGCTGTGCTGTAAATGTGCCTTACATTATCAACAGAGGGGGATTCTAATGTGATGTCTCAATTGTCTGTTATTAACCTTATTATGTTTTAAGAAAATGTATGTATATACAACTCACACACATTCGGATAAGTAAGTCTTTATTGGCTACTATTCCCCCCCAATTTGTTTTTTTTTACAGTTCCTTAATATTTATTCTTATTTAATATCTGAAAATGTTCACTTTATTTTTCAATTACCTCCCCTCTTTTTGCTTTTTTTGCTGCACCTTCTAACTTTCATGTTTGTTTTGGAAAGATCTTTTCTTCACTTATGCTTTTTTTTTTTAATTACTCTTCTTTCTTTCCTTCCATTTTTATCAGACATAGATGTTTTACATGCAGTCTTTTCTGTAATTTTTTTCAACCTTAATTTTCATACATTTTTAGAAATTAATCTTTGTCACCTGTTTACCTACATTCTATTTTTCTTCCCTCCAAACAAAAAGTGGTATTTCTGAAATACTCTTACACATTTTATCCTGCTTGTCATAATTGTCTCTGCTTAGTATTCCAGTTCCTTGATCTTCTATTTCATACTCAATTTCTCTACAGCTACTCATTTGTTGTTGCTGAGTATGTCTTTAATTACCTCCTGGCAGCAGCAGTGTTTGATGCACTGTACATTTCTGAGGACCTTACATGTAGCTTCTTTGCTCTTAGTACTAGGGGACTTCCTGGTGAGCCTTCTGATGCATTGGGTATTTGCCGGTCTTCTGAACTCCTAGACTAGGTAGCAACAGTACACCAAATGAAGAGCATCTTTAGGTGATCAGAGGTTGATCTTGAGGTCAGTGATACCCTGTGCCAAGTGACAAAAGGTAACAAATATTGCAGTATGTGTGAGAAAGGCTCCTAAATGTTGTATAGCTGCAATTTTGTCCTTGGAAGTTGTTTATTGCCTCAAATCTATTCCTGGTTCCTCCCTACTATTTACAAGCCTGTGCTGCTTCTGGTGGCTCATCCTTCTAAATCTTAAAACCAGGAGGAGGAGCCAGAGGGCAACCTTCCAAGCAGGAGTAAGAAAGATAATTAGGCAATTAATCTCTGGCATTGGAGTCGGATCTGCTTGTGAACAGAGGAACTAAGGATGAGACTCTAGCCTTGAGTGGGACAGGACAGCGCAACACAAAATGGAGTGCATATGAGCCCTCTGGAAACATAGGACTGACTGCTGAATAGTAGAGCTTCGATAGCTTGAGCCTGTTTTCCTTAGTTGGTAGAGAGACTCTTCATTTTTTAAGTTGTTTAGATCGGCTGCCCTGGGCTGTTCATATGTGCTTAAAGAGCATAGAGTACTGTTGAAATACGTTCAGCTGAAAGCCTCAACAACTCTGAATTGTTGTATTTGGTTAAGAGTGTAGGGCATGAAATAGCAAGTAACTTTTATTTACTTAGCACAGTTAGAAGCAAGAAAATAAATATTCATTTTTAGAAAGATGGAAATCGTTATGGTTTCTTCAGAAGAAATGAGCTCTGGCATGAGACTGTTGTGTCCTTGACCTGCCTGGTAATATAGACCCCTGTAGATTTTACAGATGCATTTATCAAAAAATAAGTAATTTTAAAAATTTTCTTGTATATATATACCAAGTAACAGAAAGAAGTTGGCCATATTTAGCAAATGACAGGGTATCTGCAAAGCCAGTGAAAATGTGTTTTCTAATGAAGTAGTCCAAAAAAGACAAGCCGTGAAATATGGTATACCTTAGTGAAATCGATATCAACTCATAAAATTAAAAAGATGATGACAAGTAGTGTATTTTTTTGCTATAAATATAGAAAATATCCTAACATAATGCAAAAAGGGCAGTTTAATAAGTTTAATACGATAAATGGAAGAAACAGTCATTTGCGAACCAGGGTTGCTGTTGGAACAAATTCTTGGTAGTGAAAGCAGAAGTAGTTGGCAGAAGTGCTTTTATGATATGTCAGATTTTATGTCTTGAGATGGCCAATGCATTCTTGTTTTCATGTACTGTTACTGGGATTTGCATTTGATATCCAAAAGATCAGATTTGTTTCCTGCAGATTGAAAGCATATGCTACTTCTAAATCTCTTTTTCCAAACCTTTTGGCAACCTGTACATACCCAGCATTCCTGTCATCTTGAAAAGCTAAACTGTAGCAATTTTTACCTCTTCAGATATGTATGAAAAAATGCATGCATATTTTATACCACTTTATGAATTTTTTCTTCATTTCATAGTTACATGCTTTTTTTGGTTGCCTGCAGTACCCCTGTCGCCACACTACTTAACTTTCCAGATTCCAGTCCTCCAAATTACTGTATCTTAGCACAGGAATATTTACAAAGTAAATCCTTTTTTAAAGGGGAAATAAATACCTGTATACTTGGAGCTCAGACTATATTAAAGTTCTGTCAGTATAATTATACTGTTTTCCTCACATCTTTAAGCATGTTTATATAGATTGTTAGTAACTAACTAAACACTACTACAGATCTAGCTTATCTTCTGAGAACTTAATTTTAAATATAATTTCGGAAGAAAAGAATAGTGCTTACTAGCTGAATATAAACTTTTAGTCAAGCTTTTTTAAAAATTGCTTACAGATTCAGGCCATCATGAAAGCCAATGGCAGTATTTATTAGGGAGTGCTATTATATCATATTGGTAAGAAACTGAAGTTTGCTGTTCAGGGTGTTGCTGAGAATAACAAATCCACAGCGAGCGTTCTGGGTAGCTGCATTTCTTTATTTTGGCCTCAAGCTAATGAGCACATTCAGTGGGATTCAAGGGCATCCAGCATGGAAGAGACCTTACACACTCCACTTCTGTGGTTACATCCAAACTTTACTTCTCTCTGTTTTCATGCTTCCAGGTTCTCCTCCCCACTCTCTGTCCCGCCCACCAAACCCAGGTTTTCTCTGAGAGAAGTGAGAATGCACAAATGCTGTAGAACTGAGATAAACAAAAATACTTCATGCATAGATGGGAAGGTACGGATCCTATCACTGTACTCCAAATACAGATCCGTTTCAGTGGCATCCCTTTCTTTCACTTACATGAATAAACGTCACTAGATGCTGAGTTAATTTCAAGTGCAATAGTTATTAATTCATTTTTCAGTTCATATTCTTTATTTTCAGCCTGATTCGATGTTGATCAGCAGTAACAGGCCATGGAAATTGTTAGATAAGCTACTCTACCTACTTGGAAAGCAGAAGTCAACTCCCACTTTGTGTTTTTCCAGTCTCTTGTAAACAGAGGCTATATAATATTGCAACTGGAGAAAGGGAGTAGCTACAGCTTTCTGGGTAACAGCGCGAGAGCGGGTAGGCGGCATACTGGGGATATTTAGGATGGCAGGATCATATTGCCGTTGGGGTGGTAGCTCTCGGTTTCAGTTTGCTTTTCTGCATGTTAATGTCTAGTGCTGTCCTGTTTTCATAAGCGGAGAACTAAGAAAAGAGAAAATAAACTTTACTGTAAGGGAACAACTGTACTGAAGCATGGAAAAGGGAAGAGCTAAGATCCAACATAGCAATCCAAGTATCCTGATGGATAGCTATGAATGCAGTATGTGTGGAAGATTGACAGAGCAGCCACTTGTGATTCTCATTCATGTGTTTGGCTGGGGACTGCTTTTGTACAGAGCTGTTCAAATGTATTCCAGGAGCACAGTACTCAAGGAACTTGGCCCTCAGGGAATCTTAATGCACCCATAATGCACAGCTTTCAGCGAGCAGGTTGCTTACGTGTCTTGAGTTATTGAAGAGAGTGAAAAGTGAATGCACAGTATGTTTTGCACCACTGAGTCACCTATCTTCTGCATTCATATGGTGAACAATAAGTGATAATTATTAGTCCTTATTGCTTAGTAGAAATGTGTGCTCAGGAGTTGTTTCTTGGAGTTCTCTTAGTGATGTTTTAATGTATTTTTCATTACTCTTCTGCAGTGAAATTTATTTCCTGATTTTCAGTTAATGATTTATTTTTGCTTGGTGGCTTTTTAGCAGTAGTGTTTGTCTTTAGTGTTTAGATAGTGGACTAAAAATACCAGAATTGTTTCAAAAGCATTATGAAAAGCCTAGGCCCGATATATTAATTTGCTCTAGAAAGGTAAGAGATCTCTTAAGATGATTTAACTGTAGGCCCAGAAAGTAACAGTAAATGCATTCATTACAGAAAAATACCTCTCATACAATGAACTAGAAAAAAAGGTTTATAATGTAAAAACAGTAAGTTCAGGGTAACATCCACTTAGTTTTAAAGACAAAGTCTAAAACAAGATCTTTATTCATATAAGATTGGATCAAAATCAAAAGGAAGTGTCTGCTGAAAGGAAACAAGGTAGTGTTACTCACTTTTGTTAAAACCTAAATAAATTCCACATATCACCGAAGGCTCCATAGGTAGGAAAAGGACTCATGGAGTCTCTGTGCAGAAGAAGGACTATTGTTGCTCAGTTGAGCTCACACAGCTCTCAGAACAGACCTTATCTGGCTTACTCGTTGGTCTTTGCCCTTCATTTAGAATGTCTTCATCAAATTTGTAATTGTTCAAAAAATTGAAGGTGCTTGAGGAGAGCTGTATAAAAGTTCTTGTCCCTTTTGTCCTCAGAGAAACTATGGATCTTTGTCATAAGCCCCCTTTTTAAACTTGAGCTTCAGAAAAGAAAATGTAGGCTTTTAATATTTTAATCCAGAGTTGTTTGCCTTTTCTACAGATAATCTGTAGACCTCCTGTATATGATAAATAAAAAAAACCCCACCTACACTACAATATGTTTAATGTATGATTCCAAACAAAATACACAGAAAAAACCATGCCAAATCTTGACGTTTAAATGCTTAATACACAGAAATGGAATAGGAATCATGCTAGTTCATACTGTAATTTCAGACATCCAGCATGTGTAGTACTTACTGCAAAAGTATCAAAAAATAATTCTAAGTGAACTTTCAGGAATTGTGTTCTCTTAATTGAGTCCAGGAAACTGTGAAAGATATGGCAGCTGAAAAACTTTTGATGTAAACTTAACGATTAAACTCAGAAATGCAGAGATCAAGGAGAAACTGCTGGGAAGATGTGACAATTAAGTCAGTTACAGATGTAAATACAAGTTTCTCACCAAAAGGTGAGTGCAAGAATGAAAGCTTCAATCAATCAAAAAGAAAAATGTAGGAGGATCAACAAATATGTAAATAGATAGTAAAATGAAACCTCAAATTAATTAGTTAACAAATTCATTTCAGCTTTAAGTAAGGTATGAGTTTTAACAGGGATCAATTATTTCTTTTGTTGCTAAACTGAATACAGGTTAATAAGATGAGAATTTTTAATTTTATCATCAGCAATTACTTAAATTATAAGATCAGGGCAGAAACTGTTCTCCTAATATTTTCTAGTTAGCACAGGTATAAAAAGTTCACACATGGGAGAGCTTATCTAAAAGTTTCATACCAAAGTTAACATGTTATCTGTGGTTTTATATGCTAGAGGTTACTTCAGAAGGCTTTTACAAGAGTTTATCTTGTTTTCAGAATGCTGCTTGGGATATATGATTCTGTACACTGTAATCTGAATTATCCATACTCCAAAAGTAGTTTACTGGTTGTTGCCATGTCTGTGGTCAAAGTACTTTTACCATGCTAAACACATCTACACAGAAGGAAGTGAGAAACATAGCAGGAGGCAAATTGTGGCCAATCCTAATCCCCCTTCTTGGAAAGAGAAGTAAATCTATATGTGGCATAATTTATGCTCTTTGGCATGCCAGTTTGATTGATGCTGGTACTGACATCTTTGCATTTAAAAGATACGAGGCTTTGCTCTGAGGAAGTTCTATTTTTACCTGCCTTGTTCCTTATGATATAGCTGGGTCACCCAAGGCCATGCTACAATTTCACCTACTCTTCGAACCTAGACAGGTTAGTGAGGTAAATTAAGATTAGCACGACTCTGCTCTACAGAGCTCTGGCAACAATCCTAAGTACAAATGTATGTGCAAGGAATAATATTAAATTAAAGGTAATTAAGCAGTACATTTCATGGTGTTGATAATTTGAGAGTATGTAGGAGATGACTGATAGAGTTTTAAGTTGTTGAAATGTGACTGGCTATTCCACCGGATTATGAATTGGCAACTAGAATATGATGACTGACTAGTTACAACTGCCCTGCTGCATTTAGACAGACTGTCAACTACTTACTTACCAGCCAAATGACAAAATCGAATTAAAAGGCATACTTATAGCCACTACTGTACAAGCCCCTGGAGAGCCTATATAAACAGATGGATCTTGTACTGAGTACCAGATGTGAATTGGCAAGGAAACAATTCCAGAGGCATCACTCCCCTTCACTGAAAATTCCCTGTGTGCAGATGTTCAGATCTTGGGGCAACTGAGAAGAAACAGAATGCCTCAAAATGAGTAGGAGGAAAAATCTCATTCATAAAAATTCAAATTCAGAGCCAGTGCAGAGAAGAAAAAGTTCTTGCCTTTTTTAAGAGACTATATGTAAGAGTAAACTGTTGGATAATAGTTCTCTTAAGGCATTGAATGAAAATGTTTTTTTTTTTTTTTACCAGTAGTAGTTGAAGAAGAGATAAGTGAGTGAATGAAATTCTAGGAAGCATTCAGATCTAATGCTGCAGCGTAAGAGCCAACAAGCTGCAAGAGTAAAGCAATGCATTGACAAAGACAAGCATTTATCTATCAGAATGGAAAAAATAACATTTGTGTAGGACAGGAACATGTACATGTATTTATGTAGGTATGGAGCAGTCCAAGTGACCGATTGCATAGTCTTAAATAGAAATTTTTGGAGGCTCAGAGTGGAACTGCGGTGATGAAACCTCTGTTTATGCAGATTGACTGCTGGTTTTGGCAGAGGCGAAACCAAATTGTCACGTCAATTGTTTTAGTTACGGAACTAGGGAAGTTAATACAGTCTGAAGTTTGGGTTAATCTATTTTTGAGAGTAAATTCCAAGCTGCTTTGTTAACAGATGTGTTCATATATTTTTAAACCAAAGCCCCACATGCTCAGTAAATGCTTTAAGGGCTTTGTTAAAAATGTGTCCCTAAGGATGAACCACTGGTTCAGCTGAAGGCAGTGGAAGTTTCCCAATTATTTTCACGAGGTCAGGACATCACTCTCATTGTTTAAAAGGCATCTTCATATAGTATAAGTTAACTGTAAAATACTATACATCTGGTGGCTTCTTCTAAAAAGCTGTAATTGTTTATGCATTCAGGTAGTAAAATAGCAGAAATAAGTAAGATCTATCTAAATCAATTTATAATTTAAATATTTGCATTATGCACATTAACCATCATGCATTTTAATATAGACAAGATTTAAAGCAAAACCACTGTTATTATTGCTAATTCACAATATATCCATTGCTTGCAGACTATAATCTATAAATATTAAGCTGTGACAGCTTGCCAGAACTTGTCCTGCAAGGACCTACTGATGGAGTTTTTCTAAAGAGATTTCATAAAAGCAGCAGCAGCAAACTGAGTGACCCTACAGGTGCAAGCTGCAGCAGTTGTCTCTCCAGTCTTCCCAATAAGATTTGTTGAAACTCTCTGTATCGCAACATCTTTATTGGTAATGGATCCCTCCCTTAATTTGCACTGATGCATTTGGAATGTCAGCTTCCAAAACAAGGCACATGGGAGGCATTTAAAGTAGATTTTTTGAAAGGAAAATGAACAAAGAGCATGTCAGGTTCCATTTTGATTTGCATGACAAATCCAGCATGCAGTGTTCTGGTGGGTCGGGCTGGGCTTGCCTGCCACTCACTGCATTTGTCACTTTGGTTTGAACACTTTTGACAGTCCGTTATGTTAATTGTTCTAAGGATTGTTTTGCTGGGGGAAGAAAAGGAAAGGCATTTTTATTTTTGTACTTTTTTCATGTACAGGAATGGAGGGATATCCGAGGGAACAGAAAATGTTTTCAATCGGTTTGTGATCTATTTTATTTGTAAATAATCCTCTAAGGTCATCAACAAGTTCAGTATTTTAAATCTTACTGTTACTCACTCTGTGCGTGTGTTTTTGAGTGGGAAATACCGGGCCCCTAAACTAGAAACTTGGGGAATCTATTGTTTTGGAGCACACCATTCTTTCTTCCTTTGAGTCCCACAGTGATGGGTCCTGCAGAGTGGTTTGTGCTATGCCTATGTGCTTCTATAGAATGATATTGTGGTGCTCTGACAAGTGCTAACAAGGCATTTAATGCCCTAAGAGGCATTGTTGGATACATTGTTATCGGTATGTGGATAGCATGTGAATAACTCTCACGTGTCAAAGACCTGTAGGTAGATATGTGCATATGTGGCACAATTCAAGGTGGAGGTTGCTGTCGCCCCTTAGAGTACACACATTTCTCTACCATCTATGTTCAAACAGTCATGGGTTGTTTGATGGTGGGTTTTGAGTTTCAAAGTCCCTAACTGACTGCAGGTTCTAACTGAACACTGCAGGTTGATCACAAAACGGTATTTTCAGACTGGTAGAACGATCAACCATAAAGTTTCAGGAGAAGACTCTGTTGTTTATGGTTGTGTCTCTCTCTCAACAATTACTGCTGTTTTTCAGCCAAAGGAGAGCTTAATGCTTAAAGAATGAGGAGAGCAAGAAGATAGAAATAGAATTTCCCAGAGGTTTCCAGGTAATGACTGACATCTACCTTTTAAGCTTTGAACTCCTACACTGCCTGTGGTGTTCTCATTTACATGTTGTGATCTAAGTGCACCGTGACAGATAAGCTCTAAATACAGAATGCCTTTATAGTATAAAATCATGCAATCAGATGCAGAAATATAAAAATAAATGAAGTTCAACAATCAAGTGTAGTAATTCCAATCACATTCTTGCTTAGCAATTCAGTATGCTAATGCTACTTTTCATGACCAGTGTAGTCCTCCTTAAGTACTATTTTAGTAAAGTCTGTGGACTTATATGAGAATCAGTTTGAGCTGGTGCATCTCAAAAAAGTCAAACCCAATATAATTAATAAGTGTTACTGATGATCATGAATAATATTCTTACATCACCACTTCGGGAAGGATTACCTGTTCTGCTGCTTACTGAAAGCTGAGCTCAGTGGGAGGTGAACTCACTGAAATTTAGCTCCTGAGAGCTTGAAGGCTTTGCCTCCCGAGTGGGGATGGCTTGTGCTGGGATGGCTCTGCCGATCCCCCCTCCGCCCCTCCAGCTGTCCCTGCTGTGGGAAGTTCCTCGTTCCACAGCAGGGATGGCTTACCTGCTCTGAGGGAGCTGCTGGATTTTGCCAATTCTACTGTGACTATTGTGAGTATATATAAAGGTGAATTGATAGCACTGTAATGCGCAAAACCATAGCCTGTGGCAGTTCAGTGTAGGACATAGACAGTGTAGATCAGGAGCTGCTGTTGTCCTTGTGAGGTAGGTAAGTGGGCCCTTTGCATGAGCCGGCTGCGATTCAGAGCTGCCTCGGCCACCAAGCTCTGAACTCAGTAGTCTGTAGTTCTTGGTTTTGTGACTGGATGGTGCTTCTCTATTTCCTGGTAGCTTTCCTGTTTGATCGCTTCATGGAAAATAGTGTCACTATTTCCTGTCAGAGTGAAAAGTTGCTAAACCTCTCCCACTAAGAATTTGTTTGGGTTTTTTTAATTGGCGCCCAATATTGAGAAAAACCACCACAAATCCAAGTCATAGGAGGTGAAAAAAATGATCACTCTTCTTGATAGTTCTTGTAAGTGTTTTGTCTTATGTGCGTTTTTAACAGGTCAATTGCTCAGGTTCTCGCTCTGTACTCGGCAACGCTTTTTAAGCTGTTCTACTATAATAAAAGGGAAAGATCACCCACAGCTTTTTTTGGCTATTATATATGAAAAATGCTGTGCCAGAAGTCCTCTTGCCCTTAGTCCACTGCCTCTTCCCCCTGTGCTTTTTCAGAGAAGCAGCTCCTGCCGTTTCTTCCAGGAGAGAGACAGGGCAGAGCAGGTTTGAAGGTGTGGTTCCATCTCTCACCGGCTCAGTGGTGGCTGTGACAACTCAAAGCATGAGCAGAAGATACTGCTGTGGATAATACTCTCTCAAAAAAATTATCTTCCACCTCCATTGTTTTTTTATTTCCTCGGACATCCCTCATTTAAGAAACAGAAATTTACCGTCACCTGGTTTTATTGTTAATTTTCTCAGAAGAAAGGTGCGTGTGAGAGGGGAAGAACCACGTATCCCACGAGGAATCCCACCAGAAAGCAACGTGCTTGCAGTGGTTCTGGGCTGATGTCCCCTCGCCCACGCCTGGGTGATGCCACGCGTTGTTGGGTGGAGGTGCCGCCACGTAAGAGCACCCAGGATTTCTGTGGTTCTTGAAAGGTTAAAGCTCGTCTCCCCCCCCTGCCCTAGAGACTCTTACCCACAGGACTCTTCCCACCCCAAAGCCACTACATTTGGAACCGGTTTCCAGCCTGAGCAGTCACCGGGGCACTCGTACTTCGTGTCTTCCTGTCGCGGGCTCGCCTCGCGGGGTTTTTGCCGCTCACCGCCCGGGCCCC
>NW_009227946.1:0-15784 GCF_000690835.1 Fulmarus glacialis | reverse complement strand
TAATTTAGATATATTTTAGGTTTATACATCAAAGCATCCTTTTAAAAGTTGCTCTTGTTCTACACTTGAGGATGTGAACCTATTTCATTTCTAGAGAATGTCTGTCTTCTCATTTTGAGCAAAATTAATTTTTTTGCTGTTTTTGTTGCCTGATTCTTACTTTAAAGCACTTGCAACTCCAGCCCAGCATCCCGGCTGGTGCGTTTCTCAGGCGAATTTAGTGCTGTGTTTGTGTTGTAAATGCTGCCACCTTCATTTCCTTCCCTCTCCAATAAAAAAAAAAAAAAAAATCAGCAGTAGAGAAGGTGAGAGCGCTCTGAAGTTTGGCCATAAAACCCCTGTCATTGTTTATGGCCGTGGCCCTGGGCTGAAATGCCACAGGAAAATGAGAACAACAGCGAGTAACAAATATTCGATCACTCTGACAGGGGAGTTCATGGTGGAGAACTTTCCTATCAGAGACACGCGGCCGCCTATCTGCTGGAACAGCCAAAGTTATTTTTTAGGAAATGAGGCTTTACAAACCCACCGCAGCCCTCCGCAGCACAGGCGTGAGTGAGCGTGCTCCTTTTTGTTGTTTCACAGCACACCTTTTGCTTCCCCGGCGTGGTGTGCTCGCGGCGGATCCTAATTCTGCGGCACCGGGGTGCAGCGGGCACAGCTAAGGTTTGGGTTTTTTTAATAGCTTTGTAGTTCTCCTTAGTTATTCACCCATTAAACATGATTTAAGTCACACCTTGGTCGCACAAAATTAAGTAACGCAGAGAGGACGTTGCCGTTCGTTAAACCAGTCTGTGGTGTCTCTCGGTGCCTGATTTTTTGCAATCCATGGTTTCTGGCTGGGCTCCGCATGCAAAATGGAAAGTTCAGTGTTCTGGTGCTGAACCCACCAGCAGCCCTGGGCACCAAAAATGGGGAACTGAGCTGTGAAGCAGCACTTCAGAGATGGCTTTTTTTATACTGTCTGTTTTTCTTGCTGGTGAGTGTTGTGCCACAGGCTTGGTAGGGAAGGGCAGCGAGGAGCATCAGGACCCAGCTTTGTGATGAAGTGGTGCCTTGCTGGCACAATTTCAGGTGTTTCAGACCATTTTTGGGTGGTCTCATGACTCCCACGGGTGTAACGTGTTGCTGGGTTGTCTGCCCACTCCTTGTGGGTCTCGGTCCCCAGCCGGCCTGGAGGGTCCCTACTGAAGCCACGGCACCTTCCACAGGGGGTAGCAAATAGGAGAGGTCCAGGTAATTTCTGTGCTCTTCTTAAAATGCTCTGTGACACGCTTAAACAATGTCCCATCTGCTTTTGAAAAAGGCAAATGTGAAGAATTCCTGCAAAGGCTTTGTCTGTTGAATCTGAGCCGCTCTCTTTGCCCAGGGTCGGTGCTGGCTGTGCTTGTTCACTTGGTGGACGGTGCCACCTCCATCAAACCCCACGCCGTTCCCCTCCCGCAATTACTTCCCATTCCTCTGAGTGGCGGCTCTCCCTTGTCTCCTTTGGATTTGTCCTGGCTGTGTTTGTGGAGGGTTACCCCAGCCATTTCCATCTGGATTTGGGTGACAAACTGGTGAAACTCTCATCTTGTCTCCAATATCAATACAATTCTTAATGCCTAAAACTGAACTCTTCTTCCCTATATAGGCCATGTGTAGCGTGACCTGCCCTGCTAGACACTAATTAAGACTACCTGTGTAGCAATTTGGCAATGTACCATTGATGGACATCTATTTAGTAAAGAGCTCAATGGCTTTATTAACATTAATGAATGATGGTAGACTTTTTTTGCCCTTTTTACAAAGGTCATGCTCAAATCATCACATTATCAGACTTAATTACAACAAGTTAATTTGTTGCTTGCCTGCCTCGCAGATGTTTAGGAAAACACATTTTATACTTCATATATCATGCATCTATGGGATTGCTTTTTATGCTATAGTAATATAGTCATTATAGCTGGCCAAGGATGATGGTGGTAGGGATTGTTGATGAATTGTTTTTCAGTGCCTTGTCAGCCAAATCCATTAATGATGGTGTTGTACTTAGTACGATGCCATCCTTGTCCCCAGCTGTATGTCATGTCTGTGTTTGCTTCTAGAAAAATACAAATACTGCTAATAATAAACAATGGATTACACCACTGCACAGGATGTGCTGCTTACCCGTCCTGTGGCATTGCATGTGTCCTTTGGTGTTTCCTGCCATTGCAGAAAGACCTTTCTGCCATTTCTGGGTCCTGACCAGCTAAGTCGCTCCCCATTTCAGTTCTGCTGTAGGAGATGCCTGCATAGCATCCTGCACCTTTTTCACATTTTCTTGTCCCTTATGGGTCCCTGGCTAAAAGCAGGTGGCACACCATGGAAAAGCCCAAGTCTAAATCACCTTAAGCAGTAATAGAGCCCGCTGATATGTTTCTTAATGTAAGTTGAGTGATTGTTTCATAAAAAAAATTTCCTCCCAAAGCAGCGGTGCCTGGGTGGGAGTGAAGCTCTTGTGAGCCCGCATCCCCGTGGGGGATCACACTGTTCCTACTGCCTCCAGAGCCCCATTCCTGCAGCATAACCCAGGAGGATTTTTAAAGTTTCTTTTATTACTGCGGTGGGAGGAAGATGCACATTTCTTCTGGGCTGGGGAGACGCTGCAGCTGGTGCCAAGGGGAAGGAGGCAATCCCACCTCTGGAGCCGGCAGATGGAGTGGCCATCTCAGGCAAACCGGAGCGAAAGTCCAGCCCTGCTGCGAAGGAGCGGGGATAAGCACGGGGGGCAAAATGAATGCAAACCCTCCCCAGCCTGTGTACTGATCTGCCAGCCGCAGCGGCTGTCAGAGAAGTGACTTGCAGATACAGAGAGCTCAGGCTTATAAAAAGCTAATAATTCACATTTACAGTCACTTTACATTCAGTATTTGCAAACCCAAAAGGATCTTTACAGTAAATTAATTGGTATAAACGGCAGATGTGTTGCTGCGGGGCACGCTGCTGTGACTTGGAGTGGGTTTTCCCCAGGCTGTAGGAGATGTCAGGTAGGCAGGCGTACAGAAAGGCGAGCAAACAGCGACGACTGGCTTCTTTTTTTCCCCTGTTTTGGCAAGAGGTCCCCTGCTTCTTGTAAATATTCCCAGGAGACAGAATGACTGCTGCAGTCAGATAAGTCAGCATGAGTAGAATCACATTTTGTGGGGGATTTTGGTAGGCTGTAGCTCATTATAATTATCCAGAAGATCCAGCCAAACTGTTTAAACACCCTGTGAGCCATCCTAACAGCCTGGAATGGCTGAGAGGATTGCTGGAAAGGACACGTACAAGGCGACACAATCTGCTTGGGTTTTGCTCCGGGGTGCCTCTGCGCTCCCGCACGCCGCAGCATCTGCGCCCGCCCGTGGCTGGGCTGCACTCCTTGGAGTTTGATGTCCGGGGGTTCCCAACTCCTGGCCACCCCTGCACCCCGATACCACTTCTTTCAGCGCCAGCATGTATGTTCAGTCACCAAGCGGAGCTAGTAAGCCCCACAGAGAGGAAAGGTGTATTTGCTCAGAGGTAATGCTGCCCTGCTAATCTGATGAGCGTGTTCAGGGCTGAAGTTTTGGGTCCTCTTGCTGCCTTCAGTCCCACAGCGTTTGGCCCCGCTTGCTGGGCTTGGTTCTCTTGGCTGGCATGGGAGAGAAGTCAAAAAATGAGCTATGAAGTCAAAAAAATGAAGGCAACAAGCAGTGATAACAGGCTATTTCAGAAGTGACTTGTTTTCATACATGGATGCCTGGATTTTGGAAAGGAATTTTATGGGCTTTATAAATCTTATTTAAAAGTGAATTTTGAAAATGCTTTCAAATAGTTACTGAGAGCCATTTACTGATAATCATGTTAGGAAGCGAGAGAGTGATAATCATAAGAAATCTGCTGCGGAGTTTTACTGCGCTCTGGGAAGGGTGTGGGGAGGAGGTGGAAGGGGAGCCTTTTTCTGTAGCCTGATTTGGAAACCACAAAGTAGTTAGCAAGGTGATAACAAAAACAAAGGAAAAGAGTTTGGTATGCTGTGCAAGCTCTTATCTTCTGCCTTTCATGAAAAGCAGAGAAAGAGCGACAGCAGAAAGGTTGTAGGCTTCACTAAGTCCTAATTATCCCTTGATTACGCCCACAGTAAGGATGAAGTGTTCACAAGTATGGTTTCTGTAGTAAATCCAGAAAACTGGCTCAGTAGTTCGACAGTCCCATTTATATGCCCAGCAAAGCAGCGGTGGGGCCAGACTCAATACTCCAGAGTTGTGTGGTGCCTGAAAAAACAGATTGTACCTAAAAGCTGCTCTGATTTATGCCATTGGATGTGCTGTAGGAAAGTTTTTTCACCTTCCTTTCCTTCCCTGCCCCAGGCAGGAAACCTGTTCGGTTCAGGCAGTGTCTATAATCCTGTGTGTTTATTTAGTCTGGGACATAAAAGTCCTCAAGATACCTGGTTTTCTTTTTTTTTTCCCCTCCTCCTGTCTTTGGCATTAAGGAATCGCAAGAGCTATTTAGAATAAAACCCAGCATGACTGCCAGAGGACTAATTACTGAGCTCCTCATCTCTTTCTCCAGGTACTTGAATTCTCTGGGAATAAGAGCCTGAGGAATGCAGGAGGAGGGAGACGTCCCATGTAAGCACGTACCCATAGTCTGTAAAATGGCTGTTTTATGGTTTTGCTTGACTTAGTAGACTAGAGCATTTTAGTCTGTTCTGTGTGGTTCAGCTCCCCCAAAACGCTTAGTATCTGCCGCATGTGGATTTTGGAAGAAACTGGGGAGATGAGCAATTTGCTGCGTATGGGTTGCATTTTCCAGCTGAGGGTGGTATTGATTTCCCCTGAGTGACAGAGCAAAGAAGCTCTTACGACTGGAGCTGTAGGATTTCTCGCTTCATGGTCCTTATTTCAACTTCTCAGGCAAAAGGCAGCTGAGCCCCAGCCATCCTCTCCCATCCTTTTCAAAAATCAGCTGTTCAAATGCATAAAAATTGATTCTTTGTATTAAAAAGGAGAATATAAAAAGCAACTGGTTTATATTAATATGTGATTCCCTAGATTGCTTGCAGAATGCATCTTACTATGAGATGCACTTGCATCCTCCATGCTCCCAGTAGCTACATCCTTCTGCCTCACGCCGGTAAGAAAATAAGTGGCATATTGCATATTTCTTACGGTAGGAATTGTATGCAGTGGTGTATTGGGCCCTGCACAGGCTGCACTGCGAACTCTGTGAGTGCTGGACACTGTTTTCCCACTACATTTATTTCTTGCTTTGTTAGGCAACATAATTTCATATGATTCTTGTGGCAGAAATAAGACAATATCAATTTTGGCAGCATCAGTTTTGAGTACGAATGGAAACAGTGCTCTGTGCAGGGTTCATAATGAGGTTGGTTTTATTTACATTTGGTGAAGATGGATACAAACTGAAAAATCTCCTGGCACATTTTTCATAGAGTTAAATAAATAGGTTAAGTATACACATAAACGCAATAGACACGTACAAATACAGTTAACACACTGAATAAATACATACGGTCTCTGTACATTGACTCCCTCTGATGTCCAAGGAGCATAGTCAGCTGCTCAAGGAGTATTAATGCGAATACTTGTGCCAAGTGGTGCAGCCCCGCTCTGCTGTGAGCGTACCCCTGGGTGCTCTTTGGCAGGGGGTTATTACAAGGGGGTTTTGGTTTATTTGATTGCTGGATTATCCCAGAGTTATTACAGTCCTGGGCTGTCAGTGGGCAAAGTGTCAAGCACTGTCATGTCTTTAAGAATGTGCGTTATTCTTAACTAGCAGTGAAGACTGTGTGCAGGACAATATTCAATGTTATTAACCAGCAGTTGAGGAAAATGGGTAATGGTTACGAAATGATTTTTTTTCCAGTTCAAGGAATATTTTAGTACCTGTTTAGTGTTATTCACCGGCATGTTTGCAGAGCACTTCTCTCCAGACGATGCCAGGAATGAGTTGAGGTTGCTTTTCCATGGACGCACTTGGCGGTGGCAGCTCTGCTCACGCTGTCTGAGCTTGCCCCAAGGCTGAGCAGCTAGAAATGCCAGTCCCTGCTGGGCTTCCTCGCAAAAATACAATTAGGAGTAAAGTCCTACAAGCGAAGTCCAGAGAAATGAGTGGGAAAAGCCCTGTGGGTGTCCCTGAGCGAGATCCCTGTCACACAGGAGGGGACAGGCAGCATTGACATCCCTATCACAGGGGCACTTTGAATTCTTTGGGGTGGCAAACATCATGGAAGGAATTCTGATATTCGGGTGGGAGGGTGTGTGTTGGCAGGATTTGTGCCCCGGCCTCGGGAGGGCTGCTGGAGGGCGAGGGAGGGTGCTGTGCCTCTGCTCCGCACCCTCCAGAGAGCATGGGCTGGGGGAGATGCTGTGGGAAGGCAGTGGATTGAGACATCGCAAGGTGAAATCCCAAAGACTGGAGCAAAGCTGTCGTGAACGCAGGACCAGTTACAAAAACACTGGTAGTGGTCTTGTATTTTGTATTCTGCAGCTTCTCAGCCTGAGCTGGAGCTCAGCGTGACACCTCTCATGCTCCATGAGATGATTTCCATCAGAGCTGTTTGGCAGGCTGTCCGCATCGTTACCCACGACAGAAACGAGCAGCACCCGCAGCCGTTGTGCGGGCTGTCCAGCAGATATTGCCGGCTACCTTAAGCCCACGTCAATTAACTTTTGCTTGGAGCAAGGTTTGATGAGATGACAACCAGGAGCAATTACAGCTCCTGGGCTGCCTGGAGAGGGAGGCACAGCCTCAGGAACAGCTGAGCCGTGTGCGGCAGGCGGAGGCAGAAACTGAGCCCTTTCCCAAATCTCCGGGGTGAGATTTGTTTTGCAAAAATGCCCTTTCTGGGTACGCACCTAAGGCAGCTTGTGTGCCGCAGCCGTGTAGCAGCATCCCCTCCCTCTGCCCTGCGCCGGGGCTGTCCGTCCGAGCAGCCGCGCTGGAGCATCGCCCACGAGCGGGGCTCGTACCGCCGTGGCAGGGCTGGCTGCTAAAGCAGCTTTGCTTTCGGTGCCTGCGGTGCCCACAGCTGCACTTCGGCGAGAGGGGAATGAGATGGGGTTCATGGGCCCTGAGATGAGGTTCGTGAGGGCCCCTTCATGCAACGCCTAGGAAAAACTATGCTCTGTGTCTGGTTATGTCCTGCTGATCAGTCAGTAATAAAAGGACAATGCAGAGTTTTTACATGGAGAAGGAAAAGGAATGGAACGCATTTCTGAGCAGTTAAGATGACTTTTTAAAATACATAAATTGTTGAGATCAAAACATTTTTGCTTAGTAATTAGGAATTTCATTTTTCCTGTAGCTAATGATGTTTGCAATGCAGTGCTTTGCTGGATAATTTTTAATTAGAAGCTAGGACACGGATTCAAGTTCCAAAACTATCATATGTTTATGCTCATCCATTTTCTTGAGTCTTTCTGGAGATAATGAGTCCTGCCTCCCTTCCTTAGTGTCAAATTCAAGTTTGACCTTTTTGCTTGTAAATAGATTAGAAAAATTAATCCCAGGCTGTAATTTCATTATGCTATGGGGAAGGTTATTTACGCTTTTAAAGCTTGTTCCAACCTAATAGGTGTGAAAGGAAAGAACATTTAAGCTCTCTACTGCTGACAAGAATGTGGTATCTGAAAAATAAAAGTCATGGTGGGTTCATTTTGCTGACGTTATTTAAGATAAATATCAGCACCACAAGCACGAACTGGAAGATATATCTTTAACGATAAGGGAAGTGGGTTTACACTGGCACAGCTCAAATGCAATTACAGCTGCACACACTTGTGCAGGGGGGAAAAAGTGGGGAATCGGGAGAGGAGTTTCCTTCCCAGCCAGTTTCTGGCAGCTCGTGTGATGGGTGATGCCATTTGCAGTAGTTTCGCAGTTTCTTAGGCTCTTTCCCCCAAAATGGATTAAAGGAGCTTTCTAGTCTCAGCTGATCAAAGGTGATTAAAGCCGAATGTGAAAGATGTGATGCCGGTCCATCCCCCTGACAGAAATCAACGTTGTGATGGGAACCAGAGCGATGCGAACAGGCAAGCAGGCACGCAGCCCACACGGCGACGCGGGCTCATCGCTGCAATAAACCTGGGGACAGCTCTGTTTCTCGAAGTCTTCAAGAAAAGGCTGGGGTGCTTACGAAGGGAGGGGCACGGAGGGCTCGGCAGGGCTCTGCTGGACACCACGGACGATGCTGCTGCCCAGTGGTGCTGGCCAGCTGTGTGCCTCGGCGTGCAAGTCCGTGTGCAGAGGGGTTTGTCCCTGCCTTGCCATGTCCCTGGCTGTCCCAGCTGTTGGGCTCTGCACAAGTGCTACGAGAGTATGTATTGAAAATTTCCTTTATAAAGCAATGATCTGACAGACAGCTTCGCCTTCAATTGCTATTAAAATTAAGAGGTACTGATGCTCAGGTGAAGAATACTGATATTATTTTTTTTTTTCCCCTGCATCATCTAGAGTGTTGCTCTAATAATGTCAAAATCCATGCAAGCAGAAGGGAAGATCTGGCTTCATTTTCTTGGCTTTGTTCATGTTCAGTTGCCCCGTAATCTGTGAGTAGCTCCTTAGCAAGCCTGTTGTCCCTGGGACTTTGAGTAGGGTGAAGGTTTTGGAAACCCAGATAAGAGACAAGAATAGCCCAACCAGAAAATCATAGCGTGTGAGAAATGTTTTTGTGTGTGTGGGAAAAAGGGAGTGTAAGTCTTTTTGTGAGGATACTGTGCGCTGAGTGTGGAGCACCAGCCTTTTGTCTCTGGATTCTGCAACTCAAATCTGGCTTCAGAGGCAAGATGAACTGGTGCAAAATGAACACCTCTGCAAAAGCAGTTTAAAAAAACACCAATAAGCCCAGTTCCAGCCCCAGGGTAGGGTGAAGCAAGACTGAGATGAGCTGAAGAATTAATGACAGATGTGAAAAATGTACCCAAAGCCTGGCTAACCCTTGCTTGGTTTGGACATTGCAACTTCCACTAGAACTTTTTGTTTCCTTCATAATAGTTCTTTAAAAAAAGATAATGGTCCCAAACTGTCCCTTAGAAAGGGAATGGGAAGGCTCTCTCAAATCTTAAATAATCACAGGGTCA
Organism: Fulmarus glacialis; assembly: GCF_000690835.1. Lineage (NCBI taxonomy): Eukaryota > Metazoa > Chordata > Aves > Procellariiformes > Procellariidae > Fulmarus > Fulmarus glacialis. The sequence continues at coordinate 6,692 of NW_009227946.1, read as the reverse complement.
AACCCTGTTCTCAGTTAAAGCCACCAGTGGCCAGTGACTACCCAAATCGCCCATTTACACCTTTTGAGATCTACCTGGTGGAGGCTGCAAAATGCCTTCACAAAAGGCAAAGTCTCTGTTGACTCTGATTGCTCAGTGTGTTTTAAATTAGTGGAAAGCTGTGCCTCTCAGAACTCCTGCTTTCGTAATTAGCCTTGTGTACTTGGCTATGGCTTAATAAAGTGACTGAATGCCTAGGGAGAGGCAAAAAACAAGCTCTGCTTTCCTTGGGATAAGAAAGGCATTTTCTTCTTAAGTTAGTTGTTTAGGAGTTGCTTTAATTATAATGAGTAAACTGAGGGTGCTTATATTAATATAATTGATGGTACTAAATGGAATTTATAGTTACTGAAGCAGTAATAAAAAGTAACTTATAACCATTAAATGATTTGCTGACATCTTATAGGCATTCCGCATTCTGAATAACTGAGATGTACATATGCAGTCCTCAGAAGGGAATAGAACCGGTGCATGTCAACGCTTCCAGGTCAGGCTGACTGCTGCACAGCGGCTGACATCAACCTGTGTTTCGCACAACTTAGACAAACGTTTTGGTTCACAACTGTGCTCAGGTTATTGCTATCTTTACTACCCTTATAGCTATGGAAAGTGAGACAGAAATAGACTTCCCAGCCCCAGGGCGCAGCCTGTGGGAGTGGCTGAGCCCGGACTTGAGCTCACCTGGGCTCGACCCAGTCCTGCCTGTTCTACACAGCAGCTCAGCAGTTGGGTTATATTTATACCCAGATAACTTGCTTTCCGTTACGAAATTTCTTTCCTGGCAGGGTGTGCGTCTATCATTAAATCAAAATCTTTCTGGAAACAGAACAGACTCAAACTTCAAAGCTTGCCACTGTTTTCCATGGAGCTCTTCTTGCTGGTTGCCTGGGAGGCTTATTTGAAATTATGCATGGAGACGGGCAGAGAGGAATGATTTCCAAAGTTGTCATAATTATGCCCCTGAGTGGGCGAGACTTGGAAACCGCTCGGGGTGCAGGAGGCGGCGGGGACGGGAGGCAGCGTGCTCCCTCCCTACGCCACGAGCTGCTCTGAGCTCCAGCGCACCCAGCACCCTCTAACCAGAGAAAACCCTCGGGAGCCAAAACCCCCAGGGATGGTCCTCTCTTTCCCATCCCCACCACCCCTACAGGAGCATCTAGCAAGCCCTTGTTTTACATCTGCTTTCCATATCATCTACTCTCGCTGATTTTAGAAGGCTGATGGGTACAAAGATGACAAAATACTGTCTGACGTGATGCCCTTTACAGCCCTCTGCCAAAAGAGGATCCTAGCTTTCTTACGAGAGCCTCGAATCTTAGCCACGCTGTGCTTAAAAACCTTATTAGAAGGCCTCTTTTGCCTTAAAATATTGTCACTTTTTAAAGCCTTACATAGCTAGGTCTGTGCATTTCTGTTCATATAATCATGATGCATTGAAATGGAAGGTAATTGAGTCTCAGACAGACAAAGAGTTTTCCAGGGTCTGGGAGGATTCAGTCCCTCAGTACACACAGCCCCTCTCCAGTTAGAAACCTCCGTCTGGTGGGTCTTGGGCCAGAAGTGTTAATTTTGAACACCTTTTAAATCGTGAGGAAGCGTCTGCCATGTGCTACAAAGCAGCAAAGTCAAAGCATTGCTCTCTGGCTTGAGGTGGAGGATCAGCTGTCAGGAGCTGGGTCCTGATGTGCTTATCAGTGTGTTTCTGACGAGCTATCGCTCTTAACTGGTGGGGTTTTGTTGGGGAAGCATGTTGTTTCAGTGGATACAAGTGGCTTGGTGGGAGCTCAGAGATTAACGTCTGGTTAAATGTGCAAGTCAACTCCTCTCCCCTGTTACATGGATCCTCTCCATAGCCTGGGAAGCTCTGCAGAAAAACGCCTCCGGGTTTTGTTGTTGGGGAATTTGTCTTCAGCTCCCTCGCACAGGGTTGGTGGTATGGGGGGATGTTGGCAGCAGAAGTGCTTTGGATGCATTCTTTGGCCTTTTCAATTTACTGTAATAGCAGCCGATGTGATAGAAGATGTGCAGTTTTGGATACTTTCAAGGTTGCCCCGTTTTTTAAAAGAATCATTATTGCTGTGCAGAACAGCACCGTGTTTGAGGACCATGACACTGTACACGCCTCTGAATAATTGCCCAATATCTCCCAGGGTAAAAAAGCATCACAGACCCATCCTTTCCCAGGGTTTTGGTCCAGCCCCAGCCTGTGCCATCTCCCTATGGAAGGGAAATGCTGTGAAAGATGTACTTAGGTCAGCAAAAGGATTGTAACTCGCTGATGCAATACAAGCCTTTTCTATACCTATGTTTTACAGTTCAAAATACATACTGTGCCGGCACAGAGCTTAACGGTGCATACGTATGTAGGACACTTGTGGCCCATGGCTGCTTTCCCTGCCTCTCCCTCTATGCCAAGCCTTTCCCTCGGTGATCTGCTTTCTCTCCTTATGTACCCTTAGGGAACTGTTAATAGATACTGAGTACTCATTAATTCAATGAGTGATTTAAAATGTGTTTTTTAACTTACACAAACTTTTATGTGTAGTGGATTATTAAATGCCCAGTATAGTTGTGTCTTGTACATATTTAATTTGGTTTCTATAGAAATCGATGGAAGCAATTCTATGATTTCGCTGGGAATTTGTGTACCTGATAAACGTTGGGAAAGAGGTTTCATGCAGTACTGTGGGAAAAATGGAAGGTCGTTATCATATTTTTAGAGTCTAATACACAGTCAGACACTACTGTGATCTAATTAATGTCTACTTAATTAGGCTCAAGTGAAGGATTTCAGCACGTGAAGCCCGGTGGAGGTATAGTTGATAACATTGTTATTTAGAAAATCCAGAGCATTTCTGAGTTTGCCCAAAAGGCTTTGCATGCCAGCTGAAATGTTGCCTGCATTAACGCCCATCAAATCACGCCCATCTTCATCCAGCTCCCGGCGCATTTCACCAGTGCTGCTTACGGTTTCGCCACTTAGCACGAAGGAGGTGCAAATCAAACCTTGCTCAGAAGTCTCCTGCGTCCCAACCGCACCTCCTCAGCTTTGCTGCGCCCTGTCCTCGCTGTAGCCCGGCGCTGGCCCCGTGTGCCAGGCACCCGCACCCCGCACAGCTCCTGCTCTGCGGTGGAGCCCAGGCACCGGCGCGCTCTCCCGAGGGACTGCTGACCCCTCTCCTGCCATTTGTTTGCACCGATTTGTTTCCTTTTTGGATGTGCTGTCAATCCACGTAGGACTCTCTCACACAGCTACTTCTGGCAGGGAGAGTGGAGGTGCTGGAGAGGGCTGATGGCACCGACGGAGCCGCAGCTCTCGGCATGCCGCTCGATCTGAACTCCTCCTAAAACGGGGCTGGCCCCTGACTTCATTTCCTTGCAGCACAGGTTCATGCCAGCCACGGCTCCCCGTAGTCAGGGATAAGAAATGACTGGCTCCTTCAAATGATCCCTGCTGATTAGTGAATCAGTTCTCAGTTAATACCAAAGTTATAAGTTATTTATTCACTCCTGGCTACTCGGGTTGTCCCAGAAGAAATTCACCCTGGGGGATCAGGCTCTCGCTAAAGGTTTTGATAAAAAATTGAAATGCCCTTTTGTTGTCTTGCAAGTCATTATGTTCACATGATAAAAATTATTTTATACCTAACTCTACCTGTTAATCAAAAAGGTCAGTACAATAAATAGTTTTTATCTTTTCTGCCAGAAACTTTACCGCCCCATGGTTTTAGGAGCTGATTATAAGAGAAGATGTAGACAAAAGAACAGGATCTCAATGACTGGTTTGATCAAGGCAACACAGAGACATGAATTGTTGTTGAGAACTTAGGGGGGAGAGATAGAGCGCTTTGATGCCAGGGAGAAGTAAGATTGCCTGAGTTTTCAACCTCCAGGCATCAAAGGTGAATGAGGTAGCTTCATTCATCTTAATAAGCTTATGTCAGGCATCTGGTTCTGAATGAGACTGATTTTTCTTTTCTTGAGATATATATATGTGTGAATATATAGATATAAAATATGTATATATATCCCCCATACCATTGCTTTCATAAACCTGACCATGAAACTACTGACTTTTTCCAATGCATCTGATTGCAGACTTAGGGTCAAGATGGAGTTTCTGCTTGGTAAAGCCCTGGGGTTTACATTTATTAGTCTGCTCACTGATGACTGCCTGAAACCATCACCCTGTCTTAGAATCAGAGGTGCTGGCAGAGTCACTGATTTTATAGCGAGGTTTTGCGGTGATGTGTTGCCAGGACATCTGACACATGTGGTACCGTGGAGTTGGCTTCCCCTGGGAACCTGCAGGTCCTGCTGATTCCGTGGGCTTTATCCTCTGCTTCGTTAATGTTTTGCTCATCTGCAGTGACCCCCCACCTCCCTTCCCCCTGAATTTCTGGCAGCTTGGACACGCAGAATATCCAGCCGCTTCTCCTGCCCTAACAGACGTATGAGCTGGAGAAAGAACACGAGCTGCTGCAAATGTCACAAGTAGAAAAAAAAGCCACAAGTGGCATTTACCTTTCTGATTATGCCTTCTCATGCCCAGTACTGTGTGTACGTTTCCATTACAAGATTGCGTGTGACAAAGAGTAGTTAGATTTGCACTACAAATTCATCTTTAAATATACTCACGTCCTCCCGGAGCCTCTCCGGGAGTGGTTGCACCCTACTGACGCACCGTGGTCTGTCATCCCTCCAGCGCCTGGAAATACAGCCACCACCTGTAGCCTCTCTTCTCTTTTCAAATGCTTCTTTAAATATCACTTCTCTGCACCCTAAATCTTGAGGTGCATCAGTGAAAGTGAGATCACCTACATTATCAGAAGCAGATCTCTAAGTTCATCGTCTGATTGTCTTTCCCATTGTAACCCTAAGGGGGTAACAAATCCAGTGTTGTGCACAGGGCTGGCTCCAGTGCATGGCAACTTACTCAGCGTATAGAAATGAGGATATATACAGGTGTCTTAATGGATACAGCACTGCTGTAGCTGTACTCTGGATATCTGAAAATAACTTTCTGCTAGGAGTGTTAAAATACCAGCTCGCAATGTGGTATTAAGAGAACAGATGGATATTTTGCCATGTGATGTAGCCTAGACAACAACTTTGATTTAGTGTACCATGCTTGTCTGACTTTTAAACTCGTATTAAACAGAATTTCATAAAGGCAAACTCCACATAAAAATCTCAAATAACAGGGCACTTGGCAGGAGGTTACTAAGCTATGAAAATTATTGATTCATTCTCCTTTCATTTCAAATGGGCAGATGTGTATGAATATTTATTTACTTTGAGGGCTTTTTTTAGAGGGGAAAAAGGTCTTCAGTAGGTGTTTTGATTTCACAGCATAATCAAGGGAATTAGTACTACGTATAAAAAGGTAATTAAAGCTGTTAGATTTCTGAACCCATACTGACATAGGAGAACTTCCCCCCCATATAAAACTGTTTCTTTTTTTTGCAGTGCTCCTGACACTCAGCCTTTGAGATTATTATGTAGTGTTAGTTCATTGCCTCTTCAAAATGACTTTTGAAGATTTAACCACTTGTGAACCCCTGTCTCAAGGTTCTCTGGCATTATCAGCACCTCAGGTAAAGGCTTCATGCTTTTCACTAACTGGCTGACTTTTATGAGCTATGTCTAGGCGTGCCAAAATAATGGCCAATTTACAGATGTTTGATGTGGGAAGGCCAGTGGGTTTTTGCATCAACAGCTGCTCCAGCTGTGTTGAGATAAATGGAAAGATTACCTCTGCCTTTGCCTTTTCCTGAAGCAGCTCATTTATTGGGTCTTACGGGAGGGGATACCTGTGGTTCCCGGGCTTGTTTTGCAGACGTGGTGTGAGAAATTCATGTGCAGTTACAACGGGTAGTGCCAAAAAGGCTTCAGACCCCGCTGCCGGTGGTCTGGGAGTGGTCCGCAGAGGTCCCCTCTGATAACGCTGTTCAATGTGAGAAGCGCTAAGGTGGGCTTGGAAAAATCCCTCTCGTGCCTGCGGTCTGCCTCCCGGATGCTTTGTGTCCCCAGGGCTGAGCGAAGTTGTCTTACCGTGTTAGCAGCCCGCGGAGGGCAGTTTTATTCGGTTCTGCAGAGGGCACTCCGCAGAGGTGAGCAGACCCGCCGTGTCCAGGGGTGACGTCTGACGAGAAGGTGCAGGTCTGCGCCCAGCGGCTCTGACAGTTCGCCTTGCCTCTTGCTAAACCAACGACAAAAATACAAAAGGGTAAAATGTCTCCTAAGCAGAACTCGCCAGCTCTTCTCCAGAAGTGCTGGAGACACCCTGAAGTCTGTTCTGGGAAATCGTGATGCTGTTGAGGGCACGTGCAAATGTCAGGCTGCGCGTGAGGCGGCGGGACGAAACCCTGCAGGGACCCCAGAGAAACAGGGCGGGAGCCTGCGCAGCAGGATTGAGCCTCAGCTGCCTCGGCAGGCAGCAACCCCGTGCAGAGCGCTTTTGCTGCGAATCAGGAAAATGGTTTGTGTTAGTCAAAGGCAGTCCAGAGAATAGTTTTGGATGGGCATAACAAATCAGGCCTTCAAGAGATCAGATACTGCAAACAGATCAAAAAAGTGTTTGGTTGGAATTACATGGATAGTTTAGACGTTGTTGCATCTTATAAAGCAACATATATTTTAATTATTTATTA
>NW_009227945.1:0-226 GCF_000690835.1 Fulmarus glacialis | reverse complement strand
ACAGCCAGTGGGGCCCCCAGTACAGCCAGTGCATCACACCTGTATAACCAGTGCACCCCCAGTTTGGCCAGTGCATTTCCCAGTACAGTCAGTACATCCCCCAGTACAGCCTGTGCATCACACCAGTGCAGCCTGTGCATCACATCTGTATAACCAGTGCATCCCCCACTATAACCAGTGCATCCCCCAGTATAACCAGTCCATCCTCCCCAGCATAACCTGTTCA
>NW_009227944.1:4220-18273 GCF_000690835.1 Fulmarus glacialis | reverse complement strand
TATATATATATATATATAGTAAAAGGTATATATATATAGTAAAAGATATATATAGATGGTAAAAGATATGTTGATGGGAGGCCACTAATATAGGTGACCAGTTAGAGCATTCATGTGCAAGTAAAACTGTCCCCTGTCTTTTTTCAAATGAGGGTTATAATATATCATGTTAGGTATAGTATTTATTTGTATGATGTTTCAGCTTATGAAATTCTTTTTAGTCCCTTATCATCATTGCCGATATTTTCTTATTATTATCACATTCACAGCAGGTCAATAATCTTTATGCCTATGTAAATTGATAGATTACCCTAAATATTACTCAAGGTTGCTCCTTTCTCCAGTCGTGCACAGGCTGATCCGTAGCTCTGGTATCAACAAGTTTCCAAGGATCGTTTTTGATTGAGTTTCAGATTGAAAGCAAGGCCCATATGCTCAGTCCCACAGTTCTTCCTGACCCCAGTACCTTGTCACCCTGTGGGAAGTGCCACTCGAAAGGAACAGTGTCAAAGAAAACCTCCCATCTTTTGGCTGATGAAAGCTGCTGTCTGCCTGAGCCAACTCAGTGCAATAAGCTTCAGAAGACTGCAGGCTTCAGTACTTTGTGAATCCCAGTTGTTGCTTTTCTCTGTAATCAGCCAGAAGAAGTGTTCTGAAAGGCTCCAGAATGAACTGCAGAATATGGCTCGGCCCATCTGCCCCAAAACTGTGTGGCTGAAACAGGGTGAAATAAAGGAGGAATCCTACGATCAAAATGGACTTGTTTAGGCAGTACAGCTGACAGGTGAGTACCACAGCTGTCAAATACTTACTTGCCGCAACCAGTATATTTCTGCTCTTAATATTAAAAGGGTGTCAGAATTTCCATTATAAACTACTTATTTTGTGGGTTTATAGCTTTGCTGTAAAAATACACCTTGGGTTGAATCTTGGCATACAGCCACTTGGTTCCTTCTAACACAATATTAATTTAGAACATCCAGACAATGTTTTTAAACACCAGTATCTGAAAAGTTGTTGCTTCTTTTTTCTTTTTTTCTCAAGTACCTTGTTTTCTGCAGGACTTGCAGAAATCAAAGATTGCCAGATGTAATTTCAACAAGAATCTGGAAGCCCTTTTTGGAAGGGCTGAGACCTGTGATAAGAGAGAAAAATCTGGGAACATCTACAAAATTCCCTGGCCAGATGAGAAAGCTGGATACAAACCTCTGGGACTGAATTGGCAAGATCACTGTCTTGTCCAGCAATCCGACTGCCATCACCCGGAAAACTTACCAGAAGATAGTAGAAAGCAGGAGAGTTTTGGCCAGCCTGGAACATCCTAGCACAGATGAAGATATAAAGTAACATATCAATTTTGGAATGAAATCAAAGAATCTTGGGTCGCATTTGAAGTCCATAGCGTAACAAAATGATTGTCCGTTGGTCATCTCTGAGAGATGGGAAATTAGGAGAAAAAAATACTTGTAATTTGAAATTTACAGATTCTCAGATGGGATATTCCAGATCAGCTCAGAAAATATCAAACCTTCTACTTCTGAGCTATGGGCTGCAGGAGGAGCACATATGGTCTGCTCAAATCACAAGCCCCGATGAATGACTGGAAAGATGGACAGAAACTGGGGTTCCTAGCAGCCAAATCCTGTAACTCAAGTACTGTTTAAAAAAATGAATGATGAAAAGGGGCGATCCTAATCTGATCCCTGGCCTTACTGTAAAATTAGGAAAAGTGATAATCTTGGTTTGTAAAACAAGGAAAACTGGCAGCTGTGGAAAAATTAAAGGAAGTAGTTCAGTTAAATATTAGACTTATGAAAAAATTGGCCATAAAAGCCATTCTGAGGCTGGCCAGGACAGAGCCTCAGAAATGTCTAGGGAAAGTTCTTATATCAGTTCAGGAAATGTGAAGACATGAAACTGAAAGTGCTGAGCTCCAAAGGAATGAGGATAAAGCTTATAGCTTTTCTCTAGATTTGGTCAGTTTACTTTTTGAATGTATATTAGGATCTGTGAAATGAATGGAATAAAGTACCCTTTCTGAAACTGAAGTTACTGGACTAGGTGGACTGAAAAAGAATAAATTGGTCTCAAGCAGGGAGAGTGACTGCTGGCAAGCATGATGCATTCAAAAGCTGGGAAAATTGATGTTGAAAATTCGTCCTCTTTTGAGCAAGAAATGTAACTAAAATGATGGAAAGCTATGGAAGGATTTGGATTTCATTATGGCTAGCAATAGAGTAATACATGCTGGAATTATTGTCTTACAAATTAAATCTCCGGAAATCTTCTTTAATTATGTGGCCCAGGTGAAGCATAGTATTTGTGGATAACTGATTTGCAGTGAGCAGATTTTCCTAGTACAGCAGTGAACTAGTACAGCAGCTACTTGTTGCAGTATCTTTTTACCCAAGTAAAGGTAGAGTGATGGAAATCACATTTTAAGGGCCAAGCCCTTGCAGAAACCTTAGCTGCTTAGCTGATAGGTCTGAAGGAGAGGTTGATTTTCTCTTGTACTAGGAAATTAAAATTCTAAATTCATTTAAATGCAGAGCTGCAGAATGTTCTCAAGTGATTTCGTCGCAGCATATGATGCTGTAGGTAGGTATACATGCTCTAGCTTTAACTCACGTAGCACAGGTAACTGTACCTTTGAAAACACAACAGCGCAGAGATCAATACAAGTCATAAAGGTCCACCCAGTACCTCCAGGCTAGACTGAGCTTGTGAGCCTCTACTGAAGTTGGAGTCGCCATTGCTGTTGGTACTTGTGTTAGCAGGGGAAAGACACCACAGCTGTGCCACAATCACAATATCGGTGTACTGCTTAGATTCCCTAAAAGTTTTTTCCAGTTAAAAACCAGTTCTCTGGATCCAATAAATATACAGCCTTCACACAGTGGTCTACCACAGATTGATTCTGAGGGAAACCAACCCGTTACACCGCACCTTGCAAAAAAGGTGCAAAAGCTTTTAGCAAAATTTAGCAAAAGCAAAGCGGCAAGAAGTGCTACTGGGCATCAAGGAAATGAACCGGGATGGGATAAGTGAGCTTTCAACAATTTTTGGACCTCACTCGCAGTTCTGATTAAAGTCAAATGGTGGCCCGAGCAGATTCTGCAGAGCCAAGTAACAGGAAAAGGGGGAGGGAACAGCTTTCAAAGCAGGACAAGACCTACTGCAATTTAAAAAGATGTCTTTTGGCTCAGCACCTGCTGCGTTTTAGGAGATGGGGAGAAGGTATGGTACAGCATGCCTGTTTCAGATTATCTCTAGATGATATCTTGGTATGAAGTAAAACATTTGAAAAGGAACTGACGTATTTACAAATGGTCTGTAATACGTTGAAAGTCATCAACCTGAAATCAAATCCAAAGACAAGTGAATCATTGCAAGCAGAAGTAATTAATTACGAGTACACAGCCAGCCAGGGAATGGTTTTCACAGACAAAAAGAAAATGGAGGCAGGACAGTCCTGACCAGCTCTCCAGGCAGTGGCAGTCAGGTAAAGGTTTCTGGGGTTTTTTTAAGGATTACTGCTACTACTATGTCAGGCAGTTTATTTGTGGCTGTGTTAATATTATAAAACCACTGCATGAGTTTGGTGAGAAGGAAACAGTTTCAGTGGCTAGCATAGTGTGATTTAACATTTTCAGTTTTTAAAAAAGGCTCTTGTAACTGCTCCCATTTTAGCCTCCCCATGTTTCAAACACCTTTCAGGCTGGACACAGATGCTAGCGCTTATGGTCTGGGGGCAGTATTGACAGAGGAAATCAAAGGACTTGAGAGGATGGTGGCTCATTACAACAAAAAGTTTATGTTCTCAGGAGAGAAATTAATATTCTGCTCAAAGAACATCTGACAGTGGTTAAATCTATAGAACATTTTCACTGCCGTTTCTTTGGAAAAGAATATATGGTTTGGACAAATCCTTGTCAGGCTGCAGGGACTCCGAAGGATGCATTGCCTCCTGATCACAGAAAGGAGGAATGTTGGGCTCCCGTGGTGTGAAACAGGCTTGAGCATAGGCTTATCTAGAGAGCAATGCTGGAGGTTCGTTACCAACGCTGCCCTATCGCAGAGCACAAGGAACAGGTCGCCTGGGGAAACCCTGGTAGTAGCCCAAAGCCCAGTTGTCAAAATGGCTCTCCTGAAAGTCTGAGTTCCATCGGGACAGGGAGTTGGAGCAGTGGGCAAAGACATCGTCTCCTGTTATGGGGTTCCCGCTGTGGGCAGAATTATGGGCTTTTTTTTTTTAAACAAACATAATTGTATTGAAGAAACACATGGCTCTATCATTCATTATTTTCTCTTAAGTATGCTGCAATAAATTGAATTTTATTAATTTGTTAGTGTTCAGGGAGGTATGCTGCTACTGAATTCTCCATTTCTGCTGTTAGATGAAACAAAGAAAATCTGTACCTTGGTGAAGGACAGATACAATACCATATGGCTGAAACATATGTGGTTTTATATCTATGTATCTACCTATAAAATATCATCATGGTTTCTTGGGTCTATGCATGTGAACTAAATAACAGACTGATAATTTTCTTGCTGCAATAAACCAAGTGCTATGAAATTTTGAGGTTTTTTTGCTATAGCAAGCAGAGATTCAGCTTTAAAGTTTTTGTATCTAAAGCCGTGCTTTCCTAAATATCTTGTTTTTCTATACCTGAACCATCATGGAGCCGTCATGTTACATTTCTAGTGTCTCATTGACGTGCAGCAGCAGCAGACGGTGATACCAGAGTTACGGAAGCAAAGGCAAATAAGTGCATGGGTTTAAACACATTTATGTTACACAGCTATCTCCACTTCTGGACATCATAGGCCGCTGAAAACTCAAAGGACAAAAGCTAGGAATGTGGGTACTTATGAATAATCTGATTTTAACACAGTTGTTGCATGTTAAAGCTATTTGAAGCTTTCCTCAAGCAGTAGGAGGGATCAAACACTGGAAAATCAGTTGTGTAAAGGTTTTTTATCACTTTATAAAACCTCTGTTGAATGAGCTCGCATTTAAATCAGTGGTACTGCTAGGTTCCTATGGGTTATCCAGTGATACTGACCTATATCAGCAGGGGTACGTTTCATGAAATGTGAAGGAGGGGTGGTTTTTTCATGTGTAAGCTGTTGATATGTGTTTTATACAGTGTAATTGCCAGGTATATTTTAAAAACAAGAGTGGGAAGGACAGCATCAGAAAACTGGTTCTGAATGTGGGAAGCCCTCCTGCAGAAACAAGCACACTACCATTAAATAGCAGACTCAGTTAGCTGTTATTTGTGCCTGCTATTGGGGCCTCTGAATCAATGACCCCAGATATGTATGTGCTTGGGAGGTGCTTCGATTCTGGAGTAACTCGAGGTTTCGGGGGCTGTAAGGAAGAAGGTTTGAGATTGCTTGATGTTTCCGATTTGTGTGGCTTGGTCTCCATTCTCATTTCACCTTTATTGTGCTTGCTTAGTTATTCAGTGTAACAGCTAGTCCTCAGAGTGCTCTGTCCTCCAGTGGGATCCTCGGGGTGGAACTGTTAGGACCCATGTAAGCACATGGAGCTGACTCATGTATGTACTTCATGGGCTTGGTGCAGGACACTGTGATGTGTGCCACGCTGAATGTCAGATTTAGATGATTTCTTACTGGATCCCTTTAAAGTTCATTAATCTTTGCAGAGCTGGGACTTTAACAGCTAATGGTCCATTCCAGCAAAGTGCTGAGCTCCCTCAATTCGAAACATCTTGCAGAATGAGGCCAGAGACTATGAGTTAGGAAGAGGTGTGAGGAGAGCTTTATTAGTATGGCACATATTTAACCCATAGGAAAACCCACAAATTTTATTCATTTTAAGTGTATTTCACACATTTTGACTATTTGAAATAACCACATTTGTAAAAACTTCTTTTAATGAATAGAGCTCTTTATGTACAAAGGCAAACCTTTTTTCCCCGAAGTACAGTACTTTTAAAATATTATTTCTTTTGTAGGTCTGGCTGCTTCCATCGTCTGTTCATTATTGCTTACTGCTACAGAACTCTCAAGAACTGAAAACAGGCAATTTAGATTATACTTTATCTTAAAAGATTTTTGCCGATCCATACCACATATTCATCAGGACTAATAAGACAGATAAGTAGACGACTTTGTTATTTAATGCCAGTTCCGATAAAGCTGTTCTTCAGCGCAAGTGGAGAGACAGTACAGTCTTTGTGTATGAATGATAGGAAAGAGCTACCTGGTTACAAATTCTGGCCCTGTTGAAGTCAGTGGGGTTCTGCCATTTGACGTCAACAAAGCAAGGGCATCACCATATGTTTAAAAGAAATATTTCACTGGGACTGTTGTCAGAATGCTGGTAAACGTATAATTTTTTAATTTACCTTCCTTTTCATATTTGAATGTTTGTTTACCTTATGTGCACTTCAAAGTAATTTGATATAAAAACTTTTCACCAATTTAATTTTATTTCAGGTTGGGTTTAAATTGGTTCATTTTTTATTTCTTGTGCATTTAGAGACCCCCACTTTGCAACGTCTGGGCTAAAAACACGGTAGGGGAGTGTTCGCATATTTTGTATTGCTGGGATTTAAACTCAATTAAAGAAAAACAGAAATGAAAACATTTGCATTTGTTTATGTAATTAAAAAAAAAAATCATATAAAGTTGGGCCCAAGCTAGCGAGCATATTCCTTGAATGAACACAAACCTTCACCTTTTTTGCAAGCACACCATAAACGGAGAGGCATACATGTCATATCTACCATATCAATGTCATTTTAGAGTATGTAAAAAAACACTCTATTTGTCTTAGGAAATATCGAAAACTTTTATAGGGAATTCGGAAAATATTTTTTGGCTAGCATGAAAGGTAAAATCCAGCAGCACAAAGTACAGACATGGGCACAGAGACTGAACAGACGGGCTGCTGTAAAACAACCATTTAATAAGGCATTAAAATGCCATCGACTTGGACACATAAAAAAAAAGCTATGAAAACAAATGCCTTTCAAATAATTAGGATCTTATGCTTGAGACCAGTGTTGATTTTCTGCTGAAATCAGACCAGTCTAAGTCTGATCGTCTAAGGAAGGAATTAGCAGCGTATAAATCGGCTGCTGCTTGAGATTTTTCTGTTTCTGCCATACATAACCATTCATATAAGTGATCACTTCAGCCTTTCTATCTCCTCCTTTCTGTTCCCTGAAGTATTTTGGAATACATTTGATTTAGGATGCCAGAATAATTTTTTAATTGAATCTCAGATTTTTATCATGAGCGTGTGAAATCGCTGAATTACTAGCTTTTACCGACACTGTATGAGTGAATCTGAGCCAGGCTAACAGAGGCAGCCAGAAATAGCAGCAGAACTCACTTCTGTTCTTGAAAATGTAATGTGACTTTGCTTTCGCTTGAAGTTATGTACTTGTATTGATTTTAAGATTTAACAATAGTTTGTAGTGGTAGCTGATGTGTAAAATGTATCAAACTGTTGTATAAATTTATCCTTTAATAAAAAAATTCTTCAAAAACAATTTTATCACCTATAAAGTATACAAATACAAAAATAATTATTATAATTGACCATTCATGTCTGTGCGTTTAAGCATGGGTCACAATATTCCTCATTAGCACAGCTCAGAGAAGCTACACTATTTAAAACGAAGATATTTGGAATGATGTGCATCTGTGATAATGTAATTAACACGATAAAACAAAATAATAGGGCTGTTGTCTAAGAGACAAGCATCAGATTCTCAACTTCAAGTTGGAATTTAATAGATTTTATTATAAAAGTAGTGTTAAATGAATGTTGTTTTTCTTATATAACAAAATTACTGATTTGATCTCCATTTTACTGAGTACTAGTATCAATAATCTTGCAGAAATTAATGTATGTCCCTTCTGTATTTCATCTTGTTTCCTGTTTTGTTATTAGTCAACAATTAGCCCCTAAGGCACATATTTTTAAACTTCTAATCCAGCATGCGTCTTTCTTTCAGATCTGTTATCTCAGATACTCTTCAATTTTGTGGTTTTAACACATAGAACTGGGTCCCATGGTCAGAGCCCTGTGTGTAACTTTCATAACCATCAGAATAGGAGATCTTTCTCTTGATATTGTGATTTCATCTATTAATCAGTTTTATACGACTTTCTGCTAGCCTGGTTTTTCAAGGTGTGAAAATTTGCACTGCAGAGGTATTTTATGGATTGCAACCGTAATTTTGGAATAAGATTCTAAATAACTGGTCTGGTTATAAAGCTTTGGGTAGAATTTTTAGGTTCCTGTGAAGCACTGTTAAACCTATGTTGCCATTTGGCTAGACGTACATCCCAATTAGTAACCTTTCTATCTAGCACTAGCAGTATGCAAGTGATTTTTTTTTTTTTTTAAGTCAGTCGTAAATGATTAGTCCAAAAGAGTAGCATAAAACTTCGAACTAGTCCCCTGCAGGAGTCGGCTGGAGGAAATTAAAGGATCAACAACATAAGGGAAGCACTGAGGTAGGATTGTTCCAGGCTGCAGCCACAGGCTTTCACATGCACTCAGGAAATTGACTTCATCAAAAGCCGAGGATGCAGGCGTGAGGATGAGGAGGATAACCCAGGTGATGATTCTAAATCATGGCTCAATATCACATCATTTTCCAAGGGAGAGGTTTCCTCCCCACCTCAAAAAAAGCAGGTTTTTCTATATAAAAATTGAATCTTCTCCTTATGAATTCATAAAAGTTCAGCACAAATCTGAGCTATAAATCTACTATAACTTAATAAATAATGAAGACTCAGTTTCCCCAAAATAATATCAGTTGGATGGTTTTTTGCACAAGGAAAAGAAGGACTCCCTATAAGCTCCGCTGCTCATTTCAGAGCTACTGCTCTGTGCCCTGTGTGTGGATCTGTGTGTTTGTGTGTGCGAGAGCTGTAAAACCAACGACTCAGGAGTGCTGGGGACTTACAGTCAGGCAAGGCATTTTCTTTAATGTGTTAAGTAAATTCATGCTGCAGAAATGTGGATCTTCTGGGCCTGAGCTGAAGCTGAAATCTTTCTAGTGGAGCAGGAAAGAATCGCAAGAGGGGAAATGCATAAATCTACATCTGGAGCCAAGTATGCTGGGAAGGCGTAAAGAGATGGGGGAGCAGGAGTGCCAGAGCAGGGCTGAGAGAGAGTGAAATTCCAAGGGGAAAAGTGGAAGAAAGAAAGAGGAATGTCCCAGGAATGAAGCTCTTATAATGTTCAAAACTTTCATCAGAAGTAAAACACTGGAAGGCTATAATCCAAATAAGGAAATTAAAACAAAAATTAACAATATTCAGCTATTCAGATGTCAAAAGAAATAGCAGAGTTATTGGTGTTAGAGGTTATTGCCAGGAGGGAAAAGCTCAGCATGTCTTGGGTAATTAAGCTTCATTGGAGAGCATGGATCCCTTCTCCAGGTAAGAAATGCTTTTATAACGTGGCATCTTTTGCTATTGTAATTAAACACCATGGGCTATTCTGCATATGAAGTCTTAAACACTTTATTCCTTTATCATGGGATTTTACTGGCCAGGCATGTGTGTTCTTATGGCAAAAAGTACTGACTGCTATAAAAAAAGAAACCCAAACATTTCTTTTTATTACTTGACTTGCTGTATTTTTATATATATTGAGCCAAATTCATCCCTTGTGTCGCTCAGTTGAAACCAATAAGGATAGATTTGGCCCATGTCTATATGAGAAAGGTGGTGACAATTAAAATATATTGTTTAATAATGAGAGCTATGGTAGTGAAGTGTCTTTGTGTCTATGAAATTATACACCATGACACCATGTTGCCAGTATAGAGTGGGACTAGCAAAACATATAAGACCAGTTTCTGATGGAAAGGCAATAGCACTCTAACTTTTATTATTATGATTGAATATCACAAAGGCATTTGAACAAGACTAATTCAGGTAACATCTCCAGAAGCCTTATTTATAGTGTAGTATTTTACCATAGAGCAAGCCATTTTAAAATATTTCTTGAATGTTATTGTATGTGGCTATCAAGGACAGTATGACTGGCTGCTATTAGCAGTAAGTAAAAGAACAGTTTTTGTTTCATTTCTATTTTAGTGATTTTCAGTATTATTGCAAAAAGGAATGTACCCTGTTAAATGAAATGTGTGGACAGCCATTATTAACACTTTATACTGGTAATTCCCAGTTGTTCCTCTGTGTGAGGCATTGTACCAACACATGAAAGACATTGTTGATGCCCTGAAGATCTGAAGATCTTGCCTGTTCAGGCAGCAAGGTACCCAAAGCTCATTGCACAGGCAGCCAAGTCGTCTGTGCAACACCAGAACAAATGAGTTTTTTTGGCTTGCTGGCATGGTGGGCCGTACACAGCAACTCTTCTTTGCATCACTGTTGATAAGTTATAGTGACTTCTATAAGCCGAAGCCTTACTGTACTGTCTACTGACTTTTATGCTTCTACTGAAGGTATTTGGGTAATGGCTATTCATAGCCAGTAACCATATCCCTAATTCCAAGCTCTCCATGCGTGCTGCCAGGAAGCCTGGCTCAGCTTTGCTCTGCGTCGTAATTGTCGCAAGTATTTGGTCAAATACTTTACTGGGCGCTGGGTCCCCTCTTGCCAAGAGGGGAGGTGGGAGGGTGAGAGGAATAACGGGAACGATTTCCCTTGGGCCGGGAGGGCTCAGGAAAAGTCTTTTAGCCTGGGGGCCCCCTGCTCCTTCCCCTCTGCTCTGACCCTTCGCAGCTGCCGCTGGGCTACCTGTCAGTATGCTTTAGGAACTGGGGTGGGAAAGGTCAGAGTAATAAGAGGACAGATATTTTGTTGACCCAAGAACTGAACTAGCTCTTGATGGCCCTGCCCAGGAGCATAAGAAGACAGCAATACCTCGCCTACTTAGCTAACGGACTCCAGCAGAAAAGGTAGCTCTTAAATGAGACTAAAGATATAAAATACTACAAATGCAATGAGTTGCTCAGTTCCTCTAGTGCTACTGGTCTTCTAAGGAGTCCCTGACCCCCCAAAAACGAGGGGGACAAAAACCACAGAACAACAAAAATCATTTTTGCTGTACTGATTGCTCATTCTGAATCTCTTTTATAGAAATCTGGCCTTTGGCATTGAACTCAGATAATATTTTATTAGAAGAAAACATGATTCACTGAAATGGTGCACTTCAGTATCTATGGAAAGAAAAACTGGGAAGGGCACAAAAGAAGCTAGGCTGTGGAAAACCAATTCAACAAACCATTGCCACACAAAGAATCTCAATCTGCAGTAAGAAACAACGGAAAGGAACAAAATATTTCCAAGGAAACATCTGAGCATAGTGTTGGAGCCAAGTAAGGAATTATTACTATATTAGCCTGTCAGGAAAGGGTCATACAGTATATGTGGTAGGAGAATACCCTGTCATTTTGAAATTAATAGGAATTTTTTTATTAGCATCAATGTGATGATCAGGACTGGCCCATATACCTGTAAAATTGAAACTTAACCGAAGAAGTAATGCGTTCCTGGGAGGAAGGGGATGTTTAGTCTGTCTTAAATTGGATAAAAGTTACTTTTCTCCTTTTTTGCTCATTTCCAGAGACCTATTTTTCAAACTATGAAAAGCATAGCTGTGTTATCCATAGTTCTTTACATATTATGAGAAAGGAAGTGGTTAAAACAAGTAAACTTGTTTTAACAGGAGGAGGACAACCTCCTGTTTAGGAGAACAGCCTAAACCTCTCTCCGAAACACTGAAGTTGTTGACTCCACACTAAGTGATATCTCAGGGTATACAATCCATAGTCTCATCCAATATTGCCAAGCTTTGCAATATGCGAGGGTGGTAAACTAGGGTCCCTATCGCAATTACAGTGAACTGCGAACCTCCCCTTATGCGCTGCGGGTAACTGCACTCGGGTCGCTTGCGTGTGAGCACAAGTGCGTGCATTCACCACTGGCGGGTCTCCAGGCAGCTGGTTTGCATGTTGCCAGTTGCTTTTGCTCTTTGGCAAGAAGAAGAGTTTTATATTTATTTATTTCCTTTCTCTTCTCTTTTTAGTTTTCCAGTTTACATTTCCCTTGTATTTAGTTCCTGGCTGCTGACTTCCTGCTTCCCTTTCTTTTGCTGTTTATAGGATGAAAATTGATTTTCAGACAATCAAATTAACTACTACTCAGAGGTGAGTGAATATTATTTTCATGTTATGCATGAGAGAAGCAAAGCAAAAATTAAGTTGTTCACTAATGCCTGTAGACTGAATCATTGCTGAGTATATTAGCATTTGTAAATCCCGAATTTCACTGGAGTTCTTAGTCTGCAGTTGAAGCGGTTTTCTCCTTTGAAACCACAGCTAAGAGGAATACAAGTAAGTACAGATTTTTAGCTTCACATGTGCTGATTAGCATTAGTAGCTGGTCTAAATGAGGACTTATAGTGGCTTCTTTGCATCTATAACTCAGATTAGCATTTTTTAGGAGGAGAGAGAGCTATGTCTGCACTAGACATTAAAACATCCGTTGAGCTAGCAGCAGCACATGCGGTCACACTGTGAACATACTATTATGCTTTAGTGGGACATGCCCTAGCATGGGATGTGCAGGATCAGTCCTCGTTTCCCCTGGGTTCTCGGAGCTTCAGGGTATTTCTGTTTCTAGGTTCTTGAGTTAATGTCTCTGCTGCTCCCAAGTTTCTGTATCACACCGGGGAGGATGGTCAGTGGATCCATCGAGACATCAGTATTCCAACACCCACTTGCCTCGCTCTAAATATCCTGTATATGTTGAAGTATGAGATTTGTCCTCTTGCTTTTTCAAGCGCACCCCTCCAGCCTACTTGCATTGACACCTTCCAGTCTTGAAGTGCCTGGGCAACGTTTATACAAAGAGTTAAAACCCCTTTCTCCTTACATGTTACTGATGAAGAAACGTAGAAAAACTGCAGGTCATCCAAACATTTATGTAACAGGCATGTGCTCAGTTCTAATACTGAGTGTAAATCTAGTCCTTCTCTGTGATACTGGACAGAAATCCCAGTGGAAGTTTTTCCTGCCTCTAACCTGTCTACTTGCCTTTATAATGATAAATGGTGGGAGGGAAAAGGTGAGGGAGGGGGGAAAACTATCTAAGCTTTGAACTGGTTGTGTCTTAAGAAGGATGGGAAGGAAGAATGCAGATTCATTTAAAACAGGATTTTTACATGGCTAAAATCTTTGGTGTGTTTCTCCTCTTGGTCGCCTTTGGTGTTCTCGTAAGTAAGTCTTAGACCAAATCCTTACCCAGAGATGTCTAATCAGCTAAGACATTGTGGCTACTTTTATTTTTTACTTTGAATTGATTACCTATTCCTACTTCCATTTTTGTCCTGCACGTAGTTGCTCAGTAGCCGTCACCTTTGCTTTGCTTTCAGTCTAGGTATCCATTGCATGCTGACTGTTTCGTATTACTTCTGATGCACAAAGCAAGTTCATCACCTTTCCAGGATGTCTCATGATTGATTCCTCATGTCCAGGGCAATCTGCTCTAAAGTTTCAGGCTAAAATGAGTGCTTGGGTTTAGTGGGGATAATCAGTAGTTTGAGTCTTATTCTTCTTATGTTTTGAGCTATCCATTTGTGTATTAGATTCACAACTGATATTAAATACAACACGATGTATTAGATTCAAAATTTTATTCTTCTCTCAGTAGCTGCTCAGATGCACTGGGCATGAGTAAACCATAATTTGCAGAGCGTGGCTGTGTCGTCCATCAAACTCAAATGTGCTCTGCCTCATACCTAAACTGTACACTGCACAGCCAAGGCTGAAAGCTGGGCTTATTGAAAAGATTAGAAGGCTGGTCTTGCTATACTGAAGTCTATAAAAGTTTTCCTATTGACTTCAACAGAAATAGGACTAAGCCTTATGATTTTGGCACGAAAATATGCAAATATTCTTTTTCATCTCTGCTGAATGCTGAACTGCAGCACGCATTGTTGTCTGCCTTACGTAAGATAGAGGCTATTAAGGAGAAATAGTAGTTTTGCACATATTGTTCTCTGCACATGTTGTCCTCTAGT
>NW_009227944.1:0-4191 GCF_000690835.1 Fulmarus glacialis | reverse complement strand
CTGGCAGTGTCTAAGGCTTAGTACAGAAATTTGGCCCAATTTCCTGCTATCAGTGTAAACCTTCCAAGTAGAAGCTACATTTGTCAAACTTTGTCTTTCAGAATTGTTGAAATCATTGGTGTCCAAGTAGACGGTGCCGACATTCCACACAACTCTCTCTTTGAAAAAAAAACAACTTCCTCCAGTTTGTGAATACAACCCCAGTGAAAATATTCATCAAAACTGTAACAATGTATGGCTGAAAGACAAAAATTAGTATTTGCTGAAAACTAAGAAAAATGGCAACAAAAAAAACAGATGAAAGATGTTGGTGTTTGCAGAATACTCATTCAAACCTCTTACCCATCAGTATTTTTCTGTGGAACAAGAACCTTTTGACCTGTTGTAGCTATTCCTCCTGTTTTCATTCCAGTGGGTTTTGCTTTTGTTTTATTAAACAAGTTTCTAATTAACAGAAGTCAAAATTATCCTGATTTTAATTGAACTAGTGTTATCAGCACTTTGCACTAATTAATATACTTTTTTATTTCCTTCTCTCAGGACCCGGTTCCAAAAGTAGACTCAGGCTCAGGAGTGCAATTTTCAGCCCGGAGAAGCCTTGCTGCACACCCTGCGTAAATCCACCAGGACGTTTGAAAAGTCAGTCTCAAAAGTAGTCAGACAGGTACGTTTGCTGGTTGTGACTGGAATAACGGTCTTTCTGACAGAAGGCAGGTATGCGGGCTTGCTTGGCGGCCGTAACCACCCAGCACCATGGCACAAAGCTCCAAGGGTATTAACTTCCCTTGCTGTTACCCAAGGAGTTTCTCAACAGGGTTGAGCAGCCCATGCCAAGTTTAATTTTAAACTTCACTTTGGTTTAAATACAACACAGGCTGGCCTATACTGCACAGCGCTGGTGCAAGGAGGGGCTGTGAATCCTAGCGTGAAGTTGCCATCTAAACGCCAACGCCTACAGTGACTGTTTTATAGGCAGAGCCCAAGGGGCGGTTTCTCCCGTGACAGCGTTTTCACGTCGAAATACAGTTCATGTTGGACAAGGCTTTTTGCTTTTACTGTAACATTCCCAATATTTTCTTCTCTTTCGTTTTTAATATTGATCCTGTACTTTGTGGAAAGGAAATAATTTCAAAACCTTATACTCTCTACCAGCAAGTCACGGACTCGTGATTTCTCTTCCAGCCTACTATCACAGCAATAAAACCCCTCAAATCATATAGAATTTAGGCTGCCTCTTGTCGCAGTAAAGTGCATGGCACCTCCTTGGAGCAGGTCCTTAAGTTAAAATATTGTAAATTTTTTGGTGTTCAAACACTACTGCAGAAACATGAGTGGCCAAGGAGAGAGGAGGTTTTTTTCCCTCCTGCTGGAATTTTTCAGTATAACCATCCTTATGGGAGTTCTCATCTTCAAAAGAAACATTCTTTCTATACAAGCTGCAAAAAGAATTATTTAATGACATCATAAATTAATACAGAGAGGCACAAATTTTCCAAAATGTGGAGAGAGAGAAAAAAAAAATTAGTGTTTGCCAAAAACACCCCAGCTCTTCCAGACTTAGGCCTCTCTTGAGCCTGTGAGCTGCCAATGATACCAAATTGAATGGTGGGGCTTTTGGCATGACTTAAGTTTAGCTTGTTTAAATTTTGGCAAATATTCGTATTACTCACATACTCAGCAAACTGATACAAATATTTGTTCTATTTAGAGTGAAGCCCAAACTCAGTGCTGGCATAAGTGCTGTTGGACTTGGTGGAACTACGCTTCCTTGCGCCAATATTAAATTTGGACATCTACCTTAAAGAAAAACAGAATAAAAAAATCCCCTAGCCTTTTAGGTACAGATTAGAATACATCAATGGAAAACAGACCTCGTGTGTATCCAAGTTTTTCTCGCTTGCTAATTTTTGCCTTAATCTGATTTGAAATGGACCTATTTTTTCTGCACTCGCTTTGCCGTTCCCTGTTACGATGCAACAAGCCATCTAACCAGAGCTAGAGCTGAAAAAGCCTACACACACGTGAAGTTCTCTACATTCTTGAGGAGAAAAAGCTGTTTAAACTGTAGTAAATCAAGCCCTGACGCAGTAAGCATACTTGATCTATTTTAATGCTGTGCAGGTTGTTGGGATTTTTTTTTAATGATGTCTGCAGTTTAGTGTTTCTGATTTGAAAAACAAATAGACCATCAACTTCCTGCCTCCAAAATGGGCAGGTCCCAAATCCTCCAGGATACTTGGATGTTGCTGTGCTCTCTCTTTCCGAGTGCCCACAGCTGGGCAGCACGCTGCCAGGCAGGCGTCACTGGGAACGACGCTGCGCAGCCGGGGGCTTGACGGGGAGTCGCACACTCAGCAACTGCCAAACCTACCCAGATGTGAAACGCAGAAGAAATGGAGCGGAACCTGGGTGCCTCATCTGGCCAGCCCGGCGCCGCCCGCCTTGCCCATGAGCTCGCTCTTGGGATCGGATACATAAACCAGGTTAGAAATTTTGCAATGAAAAAACCACCCTCAAACCAAGAAAGAACAGCACATTTCCTTTCCATAAATTAATACAACCAGAATGTGTTTCGGGGATGTGCTAGCTAAGAATCTGTGCTCAGGTCAAATGTGGTTTGTCAGCTGACCGCTATTTAATGCGATCTAAATGCTTTTAGCAATCTCATGTAGAAGGGGGATCCCACTAACTTAACTTTAGCCATTTAGAAATGGGAAATCTAGTCTAAGTGGCTGAGCTAGATTCCTCTCTGAGTGGAAAAGGATCATCACTAGAGAATGATTCATCCCAGTTTAATCTAAATGTCTGATCTCTCTCCATTGACTATAAAAGGAGCCCGGATGACCAGATTAGCATATATCCAAATTTTGCACTTTTCTATGCTAACTCAGCCATTTACAATCAGGTCCTGTACTTGCAATCTCTCTCCATTGACTATAAAAGGAGCCCAGATGACCAGATTAGCATATATCCAAGTTTTGCACTTTTCTATGCTAACTCAGCCTTTTACAATCAGGTCCTGTACTTGCGAATATCATGTACTATTTTTATAACGAAAAGCTTGTTATTTGCCACAGCGTTTCACAGGGCACTTGCTCAGCTCCAGTGGCTGGCTTGAGGCTGAGCCTTGGCTGTGCCCTTTACAAAGGCTGACAGCAGTGCCTGTTGTGTGCTCGCAAGTTAAAACTTGGATTAATTACGTGTCCAAGTCTCCTCTACATCCCCTGCATTAACTGAAAGCTGCTGGAACAATTCTTACAGGAGTTACTGCTAAAACTGCCTTAAATCAATAAATATTGCATTGATGAGCAGGAGGTATATGAAAAATGGTTAAAAATAGAAGCAATGATTATTCATTAAAAATGACATTGTTATTCTGTTAATCATATTTGTAAAACAGGCAAAAGATCCAGTCTAGCTTGTCATTTGGACTCTGGGCTGCTGACCCCATTAATTTTTAGGTTATAGTGGCAGCATTTGTCTCGTTTAGTGTTGATTCAGTGTCACTATGAGAAATGAACGGAGCATTTCAAATAATGGTTAGTGACACCCTCAGACCTCTCCCCCCGCCTCCAACCTTTAATTTTTCACTATTGTTGTTGTAACTGATCTGCACATAAGTACAGAAACATCATTTTGCTGCTCTTGTTATCAGGCCAGGGGCTGCTTTTAACTTAGCCTAGTAGTGCTCAGTGTTTTCAGATCAATTCACGTGTCCGTTGAAAAAAAGAAACATGAGGTATCACAAACAAACCAAAACCCCTAGTCTTGCAGGGGGCAGTTAAAGTTTGACGGTGTAGCTGTGAGATGGTAAAAAAAGGGTCAAGTGTGCACCTTGGGAAAGTGTGAGATTGGTATAATTGGACAGTAGGGGACAGAAGACAGACGAGGCAACCCGTAATTCACCACGGAACACTTTTATACTAATTATTGAAATGCACCCAGAGACAGCTTATAGTAGTAAAATGACTTTATGTTCTGATATGTAAAATAAAATGTCCATGCTATGTAACAAACATTTAAAAATTCCATACCACCTGTATCTAATGTGGTTTCTAATAAAGATTTATCTGTAGTATATATGTTTTTTATCTAACCAATTCTTAGTTTTTACATCAAAGGTGTGTAATAAAAAAATCTTAAATAGATGTCTTTCCAAAAAAAACCCTTGCAACATTCATTTTTATTAAG